>NW_022436951.1:10497557-10556043 GCF_009761245.1 Sapajus apella | reverse complement strand
ACTGAAACCTCCACCTCCTGGGTTCAAGCAGTTCTCCTGCCTCAGCCACCTGCGTAGCTGAGACTATAGGCACACATCACCATGCCTGGCTTATATATATATATAAGAAATATATATATATTTCTTTTTTTTGGTAGAGACAGGGTTTGACCATGTTGGCCAGGCTGGTCTTGAACTCCTGGCCTCAGGTGATCCACGTTCCTTGGCCTCCCAAAGTGCTAGGATTACAGGTGTGAGCCACCGTGCCTAGCCACATTGTGTTTTTATCAGTAAAGTAATATATGTTCATAAGCATTTAGAAAATCTAGATATTTAAAGGTAAAAAACCACTCATAGTCTTCCTTTCCTGAGATCAAAACAGTCATTTTAGTGAAGATCCTTAAAGGACATTATGTAACAATTCATTTTTTAAAAATGAAAATAATCAAAATTACTTTGTAACCCACTTCCTCCTATCATGGCAAACATTTTCTCATCCTGATACTTTTCTAAAATGAAATCACAAATCTGGTTATCTCACTCTCTTGCTTAAAAAAAACAAATTAAAAAAACCACCAGCAACCAAAACCCAAGACCTACGTGACAAATGTCAAACTCCACGTGCACTCTGCCCCAGCCTACATCTGCACCCTAACTCCCAGCCCCACCATTCACACGCCCTCCATGCCTGCCCTTCGTGCCTGTTGTGTGAATATACCACCTGTGTGTTTACTTTCAGGATTCCATAGGACTTGGCTTGTGTAAATGACTCCAGTCACCCCACCAATTCCTCCTTGTGAATTGTTATTTTTTTAAGGTTATTTATATAGCTATCGCTAGGAATGTTGGGGAATCTTGAAGCCAAAAGGGAATCTTGAAGCCAAAAACAAAACTTGTTCAGTTTGGGTTTTTAGCAATCTATGGTAATGCTTGGCACAGGATGGTGGCACTCAGTAAATATTCAGGGAATGAATTGGCCTCAATTTGGCATGCATGTTCTCATCTCCTTGGCAGCTTCACGTGGTTTTTTTGTTTTTTTTTTTTTTGAGATGGAGTTTCACTCATGTTACCCAGGTTGGAGTGCAATGGCGTGATCTCGGCTCACCGCAACCTCCGCCTCCTGGGTTCAGGCAATTCTCCTGCCTCAGCCTCCTGAGTAGCTGGGATTACAGGCACGCACCACCATGCCCAGCTAATTTTTTGTATTTTTAATAGAGACGGGGTTTCACCATGTTGACCAGGATGATCTCGATCTCTTGACCTCGTGATCCACCCGCCTCGGCCTCCCAAAGTGCTGGGATTACAGGCTTGAGCCACCAACGTGTTTGTTTTTATTAGCGTTCAGGATTCATCTGCATTCTATTTTCTTTTCTTATTATTTTTTTTAAGACAAAGTCTCACTCTATCACCCAGGCTGGAGTGCAGTGGCACGATTTCAGCTCACTGCAACCTCCGCCTCCCAGGTTCAAGTGATTCTCCTGCCTCAGCCTCCCAAGTAGCTAGGACTACAGGTTCGTGCCACCACACCCATCTAATTCTTTGTATTTTTAGTAGAGATGGGTTTCACCGTGTTAGCCAGGATGGTCTCAATCTCTTCACCTCGCGAGCCACCTGCCTCGGCCTCCCAAAGTGCAGGGATTACGCGCATGAGCTACCGCGCCCGACCCTGTGTTCTAGTTTCTTGTCCACTTTGGCTGTGTTTCTGTCTTGCTGTGCTGGAATCAGCACTCCTGGCCTGGAGCCATTCACTACTTTCATTATGTCTTCACTGGAGGATTGAAGATGTCACAATTTCTAGTGGCTTTACTGTACCATTTAGAAGCCCTGAAAAGCAAGCTCACTTTTCCAGAGTCAATAGTCCAGAGTCAAGCCTGCAGCCGTCTTCTGAACAGTTGATTGATAGGTTGATGGAACTGCGTGAAATGGGAGAAGCATTGAAAGTTTGCAGAGTGGGAGTTCTACCCTTGGACCTGGGGACTAGCTCAGTAGTCACTGGAGAGGAATGCCGCAGGAAAAAAGCACGTGAGGGTGGGGGCGGGGGAGTCAGCACAGGAACTATCCATGGGCTGTGGGATTCTGCGCCTTAAGGCTGGGGCGTGGGGTGGGGGGTTCAGCCTCTGCCTTTGCCTGTGTTCCAAAGCAAAGTTCACAAGGGATTTCAAACACTTTGTGCTTTTTCTTGTGGTTCTGATATGGTTTAAATATGGAGGTCTTGCCAGAAGGAGGAGTTAAGTTTATTTTTGATATTTCATCAATAAACATTAAAGTAGTGATATTTTCATTCAAAGTCAAAGGAAAGTGAAAGCCAGTGTCTAGAGAGCAATAAGGATGAGCACATTTCTGCCCTCTGGGATAGAAATAAAGGCAGGTAGGTTCACTTTTATTGCTGTGAATCTCAGAAGTTTAAATTTGCGTGTCTGTCTTTGACATTCCCTTTTAATATGCAGCTCCAAGCACAGAAGCACACATATAACAGGATGTTTTTGAGAGGCTGCTTACAAAAATCCAACCCAGACCGGCCTCAACAGGAAGGAAATTTGGTGGCTCCGTGGTGTCCTCAGGATCACGATCTCATTTTCCTCTCACTCTGTGATCCCCAGGATTGAGCTTCATTTAGGCTGCAGCAGGGTAGCAGCAGCAGTTCCAGGCGTGTCACAGAGAGCTGATGACATCCAGAGAAAGAAGAGGGACTATCACATCTCGGCACTTTGTCTTAGGAACAAGACAGCGTTCTCCAGAAGATTCCAGAAGGCACCACCTCATGTCTCATTGCCCAGTGTTAGGTCACCTGCTCATTCCTGAAACCACTGCTTTGAGGGAAGGATGTCACTTACTGATCAATTAGGCCCGTCTTTTTTTTTTTTTTTTTTTCCGAGACGGAGTCTCACTCTGTTACACAGGCTAGAATGCAGTGGCGCAATCTCAGCTCACTGCAACCTCCGCCTCCCGGGTTCAAGCAGTTCTTTGCCTCAGCCTCCCGAGTAACTGGAATTATAGGCGCCCACCACCATGCCTGGCTAATTTTTTTGTATTTTTAGTAGAGACAGGGTTTCACCATATTGACTAGGCTGATCTTGAACTCCTGACCTTGTGATACACCCACTTCGGCCTCCCAAAGTGCTGGGATTACAGGCATGAGCCACCATGTCTGGCCAATTAGGTCCTTCTTTAAAGCTGAGACCCCTGCTATGCGGAGGAGGATGGCTGAATCCTTTCACAAAAACCAGGATTCAGGCCAGGCACAGTGGCTCACACTTCCTGTAATCCCAGCACTTTGGGAGGCTAAGGTGAGCAGGTCACTTGAGGTCAGGAGTTCAAGGCCAGCCTGGCCAACATGGCGAAACCCTGTTTCTACTATAAGTACAAAAATTAGCCAGGTGTGGTGGCAGACACCTGTAATCCCAGCTACTCAGGAAGCTGAGGCAGGAGAATCGCTTGAACCCAAGAGATGCAGGTTGTAGTGGGCTGAGATCATGCCCCTGCACTCCAGCCTGAGTGACAGAGCAGACTCCAGTCTCAAAACAAACAAAACAAAAACCAGGATTTTGTTGGGGTAAAAAGGGAGGAGATGCTGGGTAGACAGTGCAGTGTTCTCCGCAACCCAACGCAAGCATCTCTTCAAACTGGTTGCAAACTCTATACTTCAGTGTTTTAGCTGTTTAAATTCATTCAAATAAAATCTTACCCAGAAGCATAAGCAAATGAAATCGAATCAGAGCAGCTGGGTTTGAAAGCCTGTGAAATACTGTAGCCTTAGCATCATGGTGTGAAAGTCACTGGCGGATGATTTCTTGTGATTACTGCGAACATTTTCCTATTTCTGATCTTCCTTTTCTGCTCCTGATCTTCTTTCATCCTATGACACAGTTGTATAACATGAGACAGACGTCTCGTTGTGTCAGTGGCTATTTCGGGAGGTCGGTTGGCCAGAGGGGACTAGTATTTACAGGGATTGGGCAAATAGGGGCACTGAGGGAGGCAGCTGGGCTGTGAGAAGCAGATTTGGGCATTTGAGACCAGAGACCGAGATAATACGGAGTCAGGAAGAGAAGTTCCTCAGAGTGGGGTGTTGGGCTGTGATCCCAGCGCTGACTCATTCACTCTTTGCCTGTACACTGTCGGTGGCCCTGGCCCATGGGTGATATCTGCATCCAGGAAGAAGTAAAAGGCTGTTGAGGCAGGGCAGAGGTGCCGGCTAGGATTCCATATGTCACAAAGGCAGACAAGGCATGCAGGTCACAGGCTCTGAGAGCTTCATTTTCGGATGGGATGGGAGTAGGGTTGCCATATGAAATCCCAGACACTCAGTTAACATTTGAATTTTAGATAAACAATGAATAATATTTTAGTATAAATACATCCCAACTATTACATGGGACATACCTATATTAAGATATACTACAATATGGCCAGATGTGGTGGCTCACACCTGTAATCCCAGCACTTTGAGGGTCGACGTGGGTGGATCACGAGGTCAGGAGATCAAGACCATCCTGGCCAACATGGTGAAACCCTGTCTCTACTAAAATACAAAAAAATTTGCCAGGCATGGTAGTGCGTGCCTGTAGTCCCAGCCACTGGGGAGGCTGAGGCAGGGGAATCACTTGAACCTGGGAGGCAGAGGTTACAGTGAAGATCACGCCACTGCCCTCCAGCCTGGTGATTCCATCTTTAAAAAATATATATATATGTGTGTATATATGTATACACACATATGTATATATATATACACACACACACATATATATGCATATATATACACATACATATGCTACAATATTTGGAGCATACTTATATTGAAACATTATTTGTTGTTTTCAGGTATTCATTTTTAACTGGGAGCTATGCATTCTTATTTGCTAAATCTACAGCCCTACACGGGTGGGAAATGAGGGGTCTTTGGAGACATTAGGATGTTAGAGTTGACTTTCTTCTGTGGTCCCCATCTCAGTCATGCAGTAGTTGGCACCCCTTGTTCTAACCGACCACTAGTGTCCAGGGCCCTGTTAACACCAGTTACCTGAAACACTCGTTACAAGTACAGGCATCCACTCGCCAGGTCTTGGGAATCAGAATCTCTAAAGATTGGATCTGCCTATCTTTAAGAAGGCTAGATGATTCTGAGGCTCAACCTGGCTTGGAAAGACCACTTTAAAAAAAAATTTTTTTTGAGATGGAGTCTGGCTCTGTCATCCAGGCTGGAGTGCAGTGGCACTATCTCGGCTCACCACAACCTCTGCCTCCCGATTCAAATGATTTCTCCTGCCTCAGCCTTCTGAGTAGCTGGGATTACAGGCATGCACCTCCACACCTGGCTAACTTTTGTATTGTTAGTAGAGACAGGGTTTCACCATGTTGGCCAGGCTGCTCTCAAATTCCTGACCTCAAGCGATCCACCCGCCTCAGCCTCCCAAAGTGCCTGGCCACAACTTTAGATTTTAAGTTCCCAAAGGTGAAGACCTTTATTTAAAGTTACTTTAAACTTTATTTAGACAGGTTGCTTTATTTATTGCACTCAATAAATATTTGCTGGATGAATGAATGAGGATTCCTCCCTGAGGAGTGATTCCTCACTGCTTAACCGGTATTTATCTTGTGGAACTTGGCAACACCAGAAGCATGCACAGATGTCTTTCTTCCCTTTTTTTTTCTGTTTTTTTTTCTCTGGTCTTGGGCCTCTTGGGAAAGGACTTGGGTGGAAGGTATAATGGAGAGAGCCGTGGAGAACAGGGAAGGAAGGATGAGGACAGGACTGGGCAGAGAGCGCCTGGGCCTGCCAGGCAGGGGGCTCGAGCATCCACGTCGGGGAAGGCGGCCAAGTTTTTAATCACCTCCTCGGGCGAGAAGACTTGTGATTTCAAGTTGAGAACAAGTCTTCAGTTATTTTCACATGGTTCCTTTAGTGTCTGACTTGGCACAGTCTATGTGCTCAGCATCACAAAGACAGTGATATTGAACTTGGAGTCGTCCAACCAGGGTGTTTAAAGTATGTTGGCAGTGCTTCAGCGGAACCTGGTGGGTGGCAGGTAATGGCCATTTTGCTAATCTTGGTAATTCCCCAGATCGGCAGTGCACCTGAGAGTGTCCATTTCCCACAGCAACTTCCTCTGAGGGCTCAGCAATGGAAACATTAGATGCCTGTCCTAAATGTACCCAACCGCCTACATTCCCCCTTTAGAGAGGTGTCCTTGTGCCTATGTTGTCTCTAATACAGAGAATTTTTTTTCCTTCCAATTTCCTATTTTCCTGGAGAAATGCTTTGCTTAATGGATGAGAACCTGCCTTCCAATCTGCAGGGAGTTATTGCTGAGTGACGTCATGGACACATAGTGCTCTGATTGTCACTGAGTCGCTGGTCCTTCTCAATCTGTTCCCCCATCTGTGGCACTGGGATGCTGCCACAGGGCCGCAGGGCTCTGGGAAATGCAGGAACTGTCTGGAAATTCATAGCGTAAGGCTCCTCAGTAGGGCTCCGAGTCAAGAGTGGATAGAAGAACATGGATTCCCAGCTTTGCTTGTGACTTTAGTTCTGTCCCTCCCATCCTCACCTCTCACAGGCATTCACAGACACCACTCTGAGCACATCAAAACTGCCTTCAAGTGCCCCAGGCGCCCCTTTGTTGGCTCCTGTAGTTACACTAAATCCAGAAGGTGTCCTCGGGACCTGGGACAATGGTGGGATCCCGTCTTCACAGCCCCAAACTTAGACATAAGGAAGTCAAGTTTTATTTTGAGAATTAAACTAGTAAATACAACATACAGGGTTGAATAGCCAGTCTTCGAGTTCCCAAGGTAAGATATTGTCCTTGAAAGCATGCAGAATCCAAACCTCAAATCACAGCGATCTTGCAGAGGATGGACTGAAATGGGATTGTGCTTGTAATTCAGAGAGCAGATATCATTACTTATTGATGTCGCAATGTGCAGTTTGGAGAAAGTGGGTGTGAATAGAACAGGTGGGGTGGTCAGTGCAAAACAGGGATCAAAACCTCTAAGAGTAAGAAGTTAGTGGCCGGGCACGGTGGCTCACGCACTTTGGGAGGCCGAGGTGGGTGGATCACCTGAGGTCAGGAGTTCAAGACCAGCCTGGCCAACATGGTGAAACCCCATCTCTACTAAAAATACAAAAATGGCTGGGCATGGTGGCTCATGCCTGTAATCCCAACACTTTGGGAGGCTGAGGCGGGCAGATCATAAGGTCAGGATATTGAGACCATCCTGGCCATGGTGAAACCCTGTCTCTACTAAAATACAAAAAATTAGCCAGGCGTGGTTGTGCGTGCCTGTAGTTCCAGCTTCTCAGGAGGCTGTGGCAGGGCAACCACTTGAATGCGGGAGACAGAGGTTGCAGTGAGCCAGGATTGTGCCACCGTACTCCAGCCTGGCAAAAAAGCAAGACTCTGTCTCAAAAAAAGAAAAAGAAAAAAAGAAAAATACTCAGAGACGAGGTCATAAAGAAAATAAATGAAAAATAAAATAAAATAAAGAGTTAGTGATGGCTTTTCTAATGTTTTCTACTGGAGGGGAGCCTTGGCTAAGTAGACAATTTCCTTTGCAAAGCCTTGACTCCAGTGTGAGTGGGAGTGCCTGAAGCTGCCTGAGCTAGAGACCTTCCTGTGCCCACCTGGCTCTCCTGATTCCAAGTTTGCTTTGCTGTATCCTGCCTTCAGGGTAAGCATGCATTGATTATGTGGATGCAGACATCCGGCCCACTTAGTAATTGTCTTTCTAACTGAACGTTCGTGAATGAGCTTTCTTGCTGATAACTGTCTACACATGAGAAATGGATGCCCTTGCAATGTGCAGAATTCATGTTTCCAAGCCTGAGAACCAGAAGACATGGATGGTGGGAAGTTCACCAACATCAAGGTCATCTTGTGGCACCTCCCTGGCAGTGAACCTTCCCTGTCATATATCTATATATATGGGGGTTAGGGAGTGAGAGAGAGAGAGAGTGTGTTACATGTCTATAAAATATATATTGAGACAAGGTCTCACTCTGTCACCCAGGCTAGAGTGCGGTGGTATGAGCATGGCTCACTGCAGCCTTAAACTACTGGGCTCAAGAGATCCTGCCATGTCAGCCTTTCATGTAGCTGGAATCACAGGTTTGCACCACCACATCCAGCTAATTTTCAATCTTTTGTAGACACAGGGTCTTACCATGTTGCCCCAGCTGCATTTGAATTCCTGGACTCAAGAGATCCTCCCGCCTCAGCCTCCCAAAGTGCTAGGATTATAGGCATGAGCTACTGTGCCCTGCCCAACCGTGTCTTTAACTGTGTACATGCGGCTGCCACAGCAGGATCTAGAGAGACAGTGGATCCAACCTCTCATTTCCCCAGACCTCACCCCAAGCTTTGATGGTTTTCCACCCAGTTCCTCTCCATTTATGCTATCTCAAGTCTTCTATTCTCTCCACATCACTTCTCTCCCACCCAGTTAAGGGCCAGGATGGCACATGAGTAGCAAAGGGGTCATGGAGGGACTCGGGATTAGTATATTCTCCTGCCTCCTCTATAATCTTCCCTTCTGCTGAATTCTGAGTTCCTGACTGAAAGAGGTCAGCTGAGGATTCTTGTGTCTCTCGCTCCCATGGACTTTGACTTTCCTTTTCATTGTCTGAGGCCTTTCCCACAGCAAGGCCTGGGAAATGGGGGAGCTTCTCAGAGAGACACAAGGTTGAACCTTTGTGCTCCGTGATCTTTTGGTTTCCTCTGAGAATTCACTTCTGCCTCCAGCCCTAGCTCCTGCAAGCAAGCAGGCAAAGCAGTCCAGGGAAGGGAACGGGTGGAGGTCAGTCTCTGCACAGTTGAGGCTCTTGCCAAATTGAAGAGGCTGTGGGGCCTCAGTGGAGACCCGGGATTTCCTATTGTAGCTCACTGCCCAGGCAAGTTCTTCCCCGCTTCTTGAAACCTTGGTTCTTCTGCTGTTCCAGAGAGCTTTTATTCGGTAGAATATATTTTGTCTTGTCTTCTGGAAGAGCTGGGTTAGGGTTATAAGCTCATAAATGTAAAACCACCCCTGGGGCTCCCCTCCTCCTTTGTCTTGGCAGATACTCAAAGTCTGATAAAGCAATTTGGCTCATCTCCTCTGCAGCTTAGACTTCCCTGTGTTGTGTATATGCTTCCTAATGAGGCCGGCCACTTCATCCCTGTCTCGCTAACTCAGCTTCAAGGTTTGGGGAGGTGTCGGGGCAATGCCGTAGCTGGAAATAGATGTAGTAAAACCGCCTCATTTGGCAGGTAAGGAAACTGAGGCTCAAAGATTTTACATGACTTGTCTGGGGCCTTACAGCTAGCTAGTGGCAGAGAGTATTACCGGCTATTATAAATATTTATATCATCATTAATTAATGATGAGGTCAGATCCTGTGTAGTTACATGCTAAGAATTTAAATACAGTAAATGGATTATGTACCCAAAAGTCTAAGCACCAGAAACATCTAGTAGCACAATTGGTATGAAAGGATTTGTAAAATAACTACCCTTTTTAAAAAAATCACTCTGGTGTAATTAAAGAACGTATGATAATGCTGTGTGTGGATGGTGTGCTCTCCTGGGTTGTGGATGAGCAGGTTGGTAGTGTCATGGCTGCCTATTCCATACCACATGGACAGGATGGTCAGAGGCAATAGACAGTCACCGTGACTTCATGGCTGTCTTGCTGCTAGCACAGAAGCCCTGACTATTCGTGGTCAATTACCCATTCAGTAGACAGCAACTGTTTCAAAGCATTGAATTGCCATTGTACAAGTATGCAGATTGCCTGATGCATGCCCTCTTCCCACAATTAGTATGCTCTTTTAGAACTGAGATATCCAAACTCTAGAAATATTATTAAACTGGAACTGGTCAAATCCTGACATGCTGAGTAAACAGTCTTAAAACTGCAGAGCTCACATTTGAAGCCACAGCAAATATAGTTTAGAAGTAGGTAGGGAACAGAAATAACTTGAAATATTCATTTCGGTTTTTTGGTCTTCAACATTCATGAGTCTACCTGTAATTTCTCCTCATTCCCATTTTTATTTGGACAGACAGTCCATAGGACATATAATGTCTTCAGGTAATAGATTCTCAAAATAGCTGCTCTTTTTTATTTCATTCATTTTTTTTTCTTTTTCCTATTCCTCAAGGGTCATCAAACCCAGAAATTGAAGGATCTTGGGCCTGCCTTGATGTTCATTTCTCTCATCTATGAAATTGAAGGCTGGAGGAGATAATCCCTGAGGTTTCTTCTAGGTTCTTACCTTCTATAATTTATTAATATATGGGAGCACCTCTCTCATCCCCTAAAACCTCAGCATTGACCTTGGAAAGCCTCACTTCTCAGAATCCATCCTGTGCCCCCAAGCACACCTTGCATGGCTCTTTGCACATTTTATTGTTGCTGTTTATTTTATGGTCTCTTTTTCCAGTGGACTGCAGCCTCCACAGGCTGTTCATCTTTTCTTCTCTAGCCTAGCACGGTGCCTGGCAGAATCAACCCTTGTGGCATGAAGTAAAAGTCTGGATCAAATTCTTCTGCCTCATACGCACAGCCCTTCATCTAGTGTGGAGTCAACCACGTAGGCAGATAAAAAGTAGCTCTCCCAGGCTGGGCGCTATAGTTCATACCTGTAATCCCAGCACTTTGGGAGGCCGAGGTGGGTGGATCACCTGAGGTCAGGAGTTTGAGATCAGCCTTGCCAGCATGGTGAAACCCTGTCTCTATTAAAAATACAAAAATCAGCCAGGCATGGTCGTGGGCACCTGTAATCCTAGCTACTCAGGAGAGTTGATTGAACACAGGTGGAGGTTGTCATGAGCTGAGAGTGCACCATTGCATCCAGCCTGGGCAACAAGAGTGAAACTTCGTTTCCAAAAAAAAAAAAAAAACCTAGCTCTCCCAAAACATAAGCTGACTTAAGGGAGTCCCAGTAGTTTGTATTTGCAATTTCTCAATCAGTTGTACATTTGTGTGAAATACCTGGGATTATACAATTATGCTAATGTGTCACTGGTTAAGTTTATGTGTGCTTTCACCTTTTTAAGGGGCAGACACATGCTCTGTATTTTTTTATGCAACCCTCAAATCAAGATGGGAACTCTGTAATAACTGCTAATTGAAAAAGTAGCAGGGCTGAAGTTGAAGGACTCAGGATTATATTCAGGGTCTTGAATCTGAGGGTGAAGAGTAATTAAAGCAATGCATTTCCTATGGATTTTATTCAGCTTTAACAGAATATCTAATTAACAGGGCTTAGACAAAATAGGTGCCTGTTTTTCTCTCATGTGATAAGAAGTCTGGAGGTGAAACGTCTGGGGCTGTTACAGCTGCTTAGGATTACAAGATGGTTGCTAAAGCTCCAGCCATCACACATGCATTCTAAGCAAGAAAAAGGTAAAAGAGACCCCATATAAAAGGAGCCTTCCTGGATACCTCTCCCAACAACTTCATGGGCCAGGCCTGTGTCTTATGTCCACCCCTCTTTGAAGGAGCATTAAGAAACTGCTTTTTGGCTGAGTACTTGCTCCTCAAACACAGGTGGGTTTCTGTTAGTAAGGAAAAAGTGAGCACGATACTCTGTTGGGAAGTAGCATTCTCTGCCACAGTCCCCTTCTTTGGCTACTGAGACATACCCTTCTTTCCATTCAAGGCATAGGCCAAGGGAGGTGGCACCCAAGCCTCATCCAGGTAGCATGTCCAGACTAGAGCCCCAGATCTCTGGGTGGTATGTGGTCTTCGCCATCAGCTCTAGATAGGGCTCCTTGTGAGCAATCTTCAGTACCCACAACATACAATTCTGAGAAAGGTATAAAATAACTACAATAAAAATTTCAGGCACAGTGGCTCATGCCTGTAATCCCAGCACTTTGGGAAGCCAACGCAGGTGGATCACCTGAGGTCAGGAGATCGAGACCAGCCTGACATGGTGAAACCCCGTCTCTACTAAAAAGACAAAATTAGCCAGGTGTGGTGGTATGCCTGTAATCCCAGCTACTTGAAAGGCTGAGGCAAGAGAATTGCTTGAACCTGGGAGGTGGAGGTTGCAGTGAGCTGAGATTGCACCACTGGTCAACAAGAGCAAAACTTGTCACACACACACAAAAAAATCCCATTTATAAAAGGAGAGATGGAAAAATACAGTGGTGTCGATAGCAATGACCAAATCCTTCTAGCCAAGAGTAGCAAGGGTCTCACTCTGGCCACCCCTCGCTCTGATGGAAGGAACTCCTTGTTTATTGCCTTCCATGGCCCTTGCCTCTTACTGGGAGCGCATTCTTCACTCACTATCTGCCATGGCCACTTTTGTGATAGGCAGAGGAAGGACATCTTTTCAGGGGGCCGAACACATTTTGAAGCCTACTTGTTGATGTGAATTGCTGGGGAGAAAGAGAGAGAGGAAGAGCTGCAAGTTTGCCATAGAGATTTAACCATCCCAGGTTGTTGTGGACCAGGATTGGGTTTTTGTTTTGTGTGTGTGTTAAGGTATCTAGTCTGTGTGTTTCTGGTCAATTCCTTGTGATTTGAATCCTTTGCTTTTTTTTTGAAACTGAGTCTGGCTCTATAATCAGGTTGGAGTGCAGTGGTGCGATCTCGGCCCTCTGCAGCCTCCAGCTCCCTGGTTCAAGAGATTCTCCTGCCTCAGCCTCCCAAGTAGATGGGACTAAAGGCATGTGCCACCGTGCCCAGCTAATTTTTGTATTTTTAGTAGAGACGGGGTTTCACCATGTTGGCCAGGGTGGCCTTGATCTCCTGACCTTGTGATCCATCACCTCATGCTGAGATTACAGGTGTGAGCCACCCCCCACCCCCCACCCCCATACCTGGCCTCCTTTACTTTTTAACTTAGAATCACACCCATCTCTCTAAATTTTAACATGTGCTACTTAATGTATGCTGCTGAGGACAATTGGAACAATGTTTCTAGTGGGTAATCCCAGTGTTGTCAACAGCCTTACAAACTCCAGCCAGTAGAACACCACTTGTCTGCTTCTTTAACCCTGCAAGGGTCCGTAATTTAGATTGCAGACTCAACGTGGGGTGTGCCTTTCTAAGCAAAGTGATGTTTCTCTTCATCTCTGATTGCTTACTGAGTTGAGGAGCTGTAGATTTTGCTGAGAGTGAAAAAGCACCTACCAATATTCTAAAATTTCCTTACCATTTTTCCTAACTCCACTACCTCAGTCAACATGTAAATGACTTTGCAACATCCAGCAGTTGGCAATTTGACAGACACTTCACATTGAATAGCTCGGGTCACCACTTTCCAGTCCGCAACTTTCAAGTCCTTAACATCTGTTTCCTGACACCTCTTGCTCATCCAGTTCCACATTAGACGTTCTGTTACTTTTAGTTCCCCCACTTCCAGGCACCGAATTCTGTGTTTTTTGGGGGTGTCATTCAGCTAATTGGTTGGATTGGTAAAATCCAGATAACAGCGACTTAGCAGCACAGGGGCTTCTTTTTCCTCTAATTTCTGCTCTTCCCTAAAGGAATGTTGGTGTAAGCCCTGCCCAACAATTTCCACTTCTCATCCCATTGGCCAGAATGATGTTGTTGAGCTATCCATACCTGCAAGAGAGACTGCATTTTAGTTGAATTCATTACCACTTGCAACAAAATAAAGGAAGAGAGAATGGGTATCAGGTAGAAAGCTACAAGCTTCTGACACAGCTACATGTTTATCATATGAGGCCCATGGGTGGCTGTGGAGCAGGGACCACGAGGCTGAGTGCTGGCCTGGGTAAGTCAGGTGTATAGTTCAGAAGGCCAGGGTCATCAGAAGCAGGCAGGCAGGCAGCATGCTGATGTACAAGGAGCAAGACCAAGTCCAGTGGGTCTGGGTTCTAGTCCTGGCTTTGTTACTTATGAAATATGAGATCTTGGGCAAATTAGTTCACTACTTTGATTCTATTATTATGGCTTTTTTTTTTTAGACAGAGTCTCAGTCAGGTGGCCCAGTCTAGAGTGCAGCGGGGCAATCTCAGCTCACTGCCAGGCATGTCCTCACCTCAGGGCCTTTGCACTTGAGGGACATTGTCTGTTTTGTTCAGGCCCCAGCACATGATAGACACTTAATGAACATTTGTTGAATGAATGAATAGTAGATATTTAATCCTGGTTAGTTGCTTTTTAAATGTTTTTATGTTTAACTTTTGTGGGTACATAGCAGGTGTGTACAGAGTTGGTTTCCTTTTAAAATGATAGCATTTTCTAAAAGTGAGAAGAGGAACCCAGCCCAGAGCATAGGAAGATGAGGCGAAGGTTGAGGAACTTGGAATTTAGCAGAGGTCAGAATAGGAGAATGTGTAGAATCCAGGACGTCTGAAGGAAGAGGTCGTACATGACAGCCCCGCGTGAATCTGATTTTAAGGCAAGGTCTGGCTAACCCAGAGGATCCTTTTATACCCCCAGCCTCGGTAAAGATCTGGGCTCTGAATTGTGAGTGACCCTAGGCCCATAGGAAGTGATTAGCTTCACTTAGTTCATTGTTTCTCAATGCTTTATTGTCCTCACATCCCTACCTGGAGAAAAATTAAATTTAACTTTTCCGTAAGATGAGAAAATACACGCCCAGGTATAAGATTTTGCCTGGTAGGACTGAGCTTTGGCAGGAGGAGGCGGAGTCCACTAACCATTATAGCATCTGAGACTTTTTTTTTTTTTTTGTCTCCCTCAACTAATTGTCACCCCCTTGTGAGTAATGTCACCTCTACTGAGAATGCACGGCTTAGCTGAGACAGGATCCAAGAAAGCTGGTAGTTGTTACCACCATATCAGTAAATGATCTCAGTAACAGAAGCATTTATTTTGAATGCTAAGGCTGTCAGCTTCAGGTGACTCAAAATTAATTTAAATTATCACAGCTATTTGCTTGAGATGGGAATCTAATTGGAGAATTATTTATGATATACAAAAGTGGACTGGGCCGTTGCAGTGAACCTCCAAGTCCAAAAATTGTGCTCACTGTTGAGTTGGATTGATCTTCAAGATGGGAAGCTTGTAGGCCTTTGCACAGACCAGCCATCCAGGGATGTCCCATTTGTAACTGCAGATTTCTGTTCTGTATCTTCTCCGAGTCAATGTTTTGCCTACTGGAGTGTTTTATTGGATGTTGTGGATGAACCACACTTTTAATAGTATTGCAACATCATCTGTTTTTTCTTATGCCCTGAATCATCTCAAATCATTGTAAGTGGATGTTGATGCTTTTACTTCCCTTGTTTTTAGAAAAATCCCAGGAAATGGGTTGATAGAATAAAGACTGGAAGGATGACTGGAAAGCCCTTGATTATAGGTATGGGATTGAAAGGCCGGGTAGCCCATGGACACGTGGACTACGTGTCTTTAAGGGTATCCGTGTATTTCCAACAACTTGTCCTCTTCTGAAAACTGCTCCCCTGCCCCCACCACCTTCTAGGGTCCTCAGTGGTCCTGTTGCTATCCTTTGGCCCCACCCCCTTGGCCAATAGTGGTTGAACATCAGATCCGAGCTAAGCCCATTACCTTCGCTTACTTCCAATGTAGTAATTAACAACTCGGGTTGCAAAGAGTGGAAAACAACTCAAGGCAAAGTTTATTTTCACTGAAAATTTTGTTTAGTTTCATTTTTCTTTTTTGTTTTCTTTCCTTTCCTTTCTTTCTTTTCTTTTTTTTTTTTTTGAGACAGAGTTTTGCTCCCGTTGTCCAGGTTGGAGTGCAATGGCTGATCTTGTCTCACTGCAGCCTCTGCCTCCTGGGTTTAAGCGATTCTCCTGCCTCAACTTCCCTAGTAGCTGGGATTACAGGCGCCCGCCACCATGCCCATTTAATTTTTTGTATTTTTAGTAGAGATGGGATTTCACTATATTGGCCAGGCTGGTCTCTAACTCCTGACTTCAGGTGATCCACCCACCTCAGCCTCCCAAAATGCTGGGATTACAGGCGTGGGCCACCGCACTTGACTGTTTTATTTTTCTTTATCTTTTCCATTTTTTTCATTTTAAAGTCGTCAGAATTTTACAATGTAAGAATAGATGCTGTCTTTGAGGTTATGGAGCGGGCAGCAATGCAGCCCTGTCCAGATGGCGGAAAGTGAGGATGGGAACGCCGTGGGGAAGCCAGGGGATGTTCTCTCCCGATCCTGCGTCTCTGTCCGCCACTGATCAACTTTTATTTCTTAGCAGGATGACTTTCTTTGCTACTCAGTCCACACAGGAGATAGAGTCACTCAAAAGTTCACTAGTTAAAAAGCTATGATTCCTGCCACACAGTAGAAACTAGGACTCTTTCAGAGTCTCAGTACTGAGCTCTCAGGGAAGAACCCTGATTGTTCCAGCATGGGCGAGATGTCTAAACTGGGAGGCGGGGTTATTGTAGACCTATCACACACTAATTTCCATTTATTTATGCATCTCGCCACTAAGCTATGAATTCCTTCAGGGCAAGGAATTTGCCTTATTGATGGTATACAACCAGTGCCAAGTTCAAGGACTTGATAAATGTTCAATAAATACTTGCTGAATAAATCAATGAGTGAATGAATACCAATTGACACCAGGAAGACACTTCCTAATACTCTTCAGTTTGGTTTTTCTCAATCAGACTTATTTAAAGAGCATCCTGCCCAAGATATTTACTCTGTTTTTATATGTGTGGAGCCATCTCAACTGTGACTAACATCTTGAATCACAGGCTGTTAAAATTTTAATGTAAAACATCTTTTAAAATATTGTATAAGTTATTGGGCGTCTATGATGTGGTAGGCGCTGTGCTGGAGTAATGAAGATATTGATGAATGAGACAGTGACCAGCCTGGCCATTAGCCGGGCGTGATGGCGGGGGCCTGTAGTCCCAGTTACTTGGGAGGCTGAGGCAGACTTGCTTGAACCTAGGAGGCGGAGGTTGCAGTGAGCTGAAATCATGCCACTGCAGTAAGCTGAAACCATGCCACACCAGCCTGAGTGACAGAGTGAGACTTTGGCTCAAAAAAAAAAAAAAAAAAAAAAAAGACCCTGGCATTGTATTTGAAGACCTCTCCATTGAGTATGAGAAACCTTAGGGATCATTTAATGGAAAGTTTAACTTTCTGATTTTACAGATGAAGAAAAGGAGACTCATAAAGGCTGTTAGGCCTGAAGGAAAATGCTTTGATTTATTCATAAGATTTTAATATGGATGCTTGTGAACTTATTTTTCGGTGAGAGGTATCACTTAGTCATTCAGCAATAAGCAATTCAGTCTTTGTACATATATGGATTTTTTTTTTTTGAATATAGAATAAAGGACTGGAAGGATTACTGGAAAGCCCTCGTTTTGGTTACTGGTTGTTTTCCACTGTTTGCAACCCAAGTTGTTAATTACTACATTGGAAGTGAGTGAAGCTAGTTGGCTCAGCTCCGATCAGATGTCCAATCACTGTTGGCCTGGGGGATGGGGCCAAAGGATAGCGACAGGACCACTGAGGACCCACCCTCAGGCCCTAGAAGGTGGTGGGCGCAGGGGAGCAGTTTTCAGAAGAGAGAAAATTGTTGGAGATACACAAATACCCTTAAAGACACTTAGTCTTATACTTAGGTGTCCATGGGCTACAGAGCCTTTCAATCCCATACCTATCTTGCATTTAGTTTTGTTGATGACGTTTTTCGAGACGGAGTCTTGCTCTGCCACCCAGGCTGGAGTATAGTGGCATGATCTCAGCTCACTGCAACCTCTGCCCCCCAGCTTCAAGCGTTTCTCTTGCCTCAGCCTCCCGAGTAGCTGGGATTACAGGTGCCCACCACCACACTCGGTTAATTTTTGTATTTTTAATAGAGACGGGGTTTCACCATGTTGGTCAGGTTGGTCTTGAACTCCTGACCTCGTGATCTGTCCGCTTCAGCCTCCCAAAGTGCTGGGATTACAGCCGTGAGCCACCATGCCCGGCCTTGCATTTCTGTTTAATAGCCATGTGATTATATAGATGATATTTGCTAAGCTCTTGATTTATTTGGAACCAATTAATAGCTGGCAGTCAAGTTCTCTGGAAAGTCAAAGCCCACTATATTGGAAATTTCTTTTTGGTTACTGAGTAATAAGGTCATTTGTTATTGACATGGCTTCTGACACCTCTCCCCTGCATTATTATTCCTTGTTAAATCACTTCCTGAGAAGGATGGAGAATGTTTTCCACCTTTAGATGGCATGGTTTATATTGACTTTCTCTGGGAGAAAGTGAAGTTCAGAGAACAGAGTGAAAGGGATCATTTTTTTCTGTTTATGCAGAATGGAGGTGAAATTTTTCTTTGGTGGAGAAGGCGAGCTGGCAGTGGAATTCAATTAACCTTTCACTGGGGGCCTAAGAGGTGCCAGGCACCGTGCAGAATTCAGAGGGAGCGTGAGGCTCTAGCTCTGGTGGGAGCCACTGGCCCTGCTATCTGCTGACTGGTGTCACCACTGTATTCAATATGTTTAAAAGTTAGCAAAGAAGGTACCTGTCTTCTCACCCAGGTGCTTGGAGAAACAGTTCTCTGTCGCAGATGGCTTTTTGGTTGGCCTGAAAATAAATCAGTTTTAACCGTTTATCAAAGGAAATGGAAAAGCTGGGCTGCAAAGAGCCGAGCTTCCCTCTGAATCGCCATGATGGCGAAGTTTAGGAATGGTGGTGCCTGGGCACGGAGGTGGGATCTCTCCGTGGTGTTGATCGGATCTTTGTTCCCTGGGTAGTGTTGTCAGAACATATTTCTGGAATGGCGAGCCCTTCTGTGTGTGCAGCTGGGCTGCCCAAGGCAAATCAACATAGATTTTCATTTTCTAGGAGTGTAAGATTTTAAATATATTCAGATCTTTCCACAGCCTTCCAGAGGGTCTTGTCACACAGTCTCATGTTTGGCTGTGAGTCTCATTGTATATTGATGGGGGTTGTCTTAGCAGAAGTCATCTGGTTTCTCTGCTGATCAGGGAAACTTCCTGGAGAAGACCAGTGTTCCAGAGGCTTCTGTCTGGGAGAAGAGAGTGTATGTCTATACAGCATGGAAGGGGCTGCACGGGGGAATGGGGAGGCGTTAGATTCTGGGTTTATGCTTGGTATCTGAAAAGTACATGGTCCTTCTGTACCACAGGAGGCCATGTTTTCTAGGTGACAAGGCTCACTGTTGTAACTGGAGCTTTTTGTTTTTTTCCTCTTCCTCTCCCAGGTGTGGATGAGCCCAGGGAAGGACACACTGCCAGCCGCTGCTAGAGGGATCCTCCATTCTCGCATCATTTGCATGGTCCTGCTGTGAAAGGAACCCAGCAGGAACTTGTTAGACACTTCCTTCCTTCCTTCCCTCGCTGACACTCCTGAGCCATTGTTCCGCAGTTGTCCTAACTGGGTCCTACCCTCCTCTTGCCAAGGCAAACAGCATAGTCTCAAGTGGGTGTCCCTAGGCTCATCTGCCAGCCTGAACATGAACACAGGCAAAGCTAATGATGGCCAGGGACCCCAGGGGACATGGGGCCCCGTGGGGTCTGACCCCCAGGAGCAGGCCCTCTCATGATGCTGGTGTCTGGGAGTGAGCGCCATGCCCATCACCCAGGACAACGCTGTGCTGCACCTGCCCCTCCTCTACCAGTGGCTGCAGAACAGCCTGCAGGAGGGCGGGGACGGGCCGGAGCAGCGGCTCTGCCAGGCGGCCATCCAGAAGCTGCAGGAGTACATCCAGCTGAACTTTTCTGTGGATGAGAGTACAGTCCCACCTGATCACAGCCCCCCCGAAATGGAGATCTGTACTGTGTACCTCACCAAGGAGCTGGGGGACACCGAGACTGTGGGGCTCAGTTTTGGGAACATCCCTGTTTTCGGAGACTATGGTGAAAAGCGCAGAGGGGGCAAGAAGAGGAAAACCCACCAGGGTCCCGTGCTGGATGTGGGCTGCATCTGGGTGACAGAGCTGAGGAAGAACAGCCCAGCAGGGAAGAGCGGGAAGGTGCGACTGCGGGATGAGATCCTCTCACTGAACGGGCAGCTGATGGTTGGAGTTGATGTCAGTGGGGCCAGGTAAGTGGGGGGACGCCTGTTGGCATGGGGGCTGGACATGGGAAGGCTGTGGTTCCCAGATGCCTGATGTGCAGATCTGCAGCTGCAGAGGGTTATGAATCCTGCCAGTAAGAAGCTGATGGTATAAGAAATGTCTCACTGAAAGCCTCTCATCTGTTCAACCAGCATCACTGCTTCAACTGGAGCACAAAGGCTGGGTCTTGGATTCTTTTTCATCCTCCTGTCCCAAATCACCTTAGTCCCAGCAACGATGAGGCTCCCGGACTCACAGTCCAGAAGCCCCACCCTGGAAGATCCACTTTGATTTTATCTGAATGTTTATTGAATACTCTTGAGCATATTTCTGTTTTCTACCCACATGGCCATCCACCACCCTATGAAGTTATTATTGAACTGTCTTGGTGTTTCCCAGGTGAATCAGGGAAGAAGACCCCAGGGGCCCCAGGACCATTCTCAGGTTCAGTGATTAACTAGGATTCACAAACTCAGAAAAGCAGTCGTATTTGTAGTTTCAGGTCATTACACTGAAAGGACACAGATAAACATCAGCAAAGGTAAAAGACAGGGAGCATGGAGTCCGGAGGAGACAAGGCTCAAGCTTCCAGTCGTCTCTCCCAGTGGAGTTGTGCAGACAGTGCTCAGTTCTCCCAGCAGTGATGTTTGACGCCAACCAGGGACGCTCACTTGAATCTTGGTGTCCGAGGTTTTTTTCTTGGGGGGTGGGTCATACGAGCATGGAGTACCTGTGTGGTTGGCCTTAGCTACTCCTCTCAAGTCACTGCAGAGGTCAGACTAATGCCACATAACCCAAGTCTTCCACCATAAGTCACAGTCTTAGCATAAACGCTCTGACAAGGACAAATGCCTTCAGGTATACAAAGGTACTTTTGTCGAGCAAGGTATTCCAAGGGGCTAGATGTTATCTCCCAGGAGCCAGCCCTTTCTTTGGAATGCACATGGTCTCAATACCCCACCCCTGAGGTTAATTCTTTACTGTACAACAGGGTTTTAATGCAAAAACAGTAGCACTGGAATGTAAATTTCCTCAGCAAGGCAATTTGCTTCTATAGAAGGGCTCGGCTCACAGATGGAACAATGGCGAGTGTACACCTGGACAAGGGAGGGGAAGGGGTTCTTATTCCTGACGGAGGTCACCCCTACTGCTGTGTCATTCCCCTATTAGCTAGGGTTAGACCGCACAGTCTAGACTAATCCCAATTGGCTATTTTAAAGAGAGCAGCTGTAGGAGTCGGAGTGAAGGGGTGGCTGGTTTGGCGGGAAGGACAGTTACGGGCAGGTCAGAGCAGGTAGCCAGGGGTGACCTAGGTCAAAGCAGGTGACCGGAGCAGGTGACTGGGACAGGTGACCAGGATGAGTCAGGACGGAGCAGGGGACCAGGGGAACAGATGTGAACTACTGATTAGAACTGATGGGAAAGGTTGTTTACTGAAGCTACAAGGAAGTTAGACTTTAAAATGGAGGACGAAGAACATACAGACATACTGATTCCTTGAAGAGAAACTTGGAGTTCACGATGTCTAACAATAGGTATATAGGAAAGACTGGGAAAGAGAATTTGAAGATATTCTGAGTGAGCTCCATAAATTTTGTCAAGCTTTCAGGGGCTCCTGGGAGTAAGGCTCCTATGTCCTAGAAGGAGAGAATCATGGAGAGAAGGCTACCTTGAGAAACATAGTGATCTTTGATGATGCAGACATCTAATCCAAGGAGACTCTGCAAGGAGAGAACCGGAGCAGAAATACCTTGACCTTAATCTTCATCTTCCCTCCAATATCAGAGCCCCCATCCGTGGAAACCAGCCAGAAGTCAGGGGCAGGGGAGTCCATTGATTTGTCTATATGTGTCAGTGCCCTGGTGCAAAGTGCAGGGTCGAGAAGGACGGAGATTGGATGTGCAGGTCAATAAGAAGTCATCGGGCACATACAACATGGTTCAGATTCGAACGATCCAGTACATGGAAAGGACGTAGCACAGAGCTGGCAAGCAGGCGTGAGTACTTATGTAGCAGACACTCTTTTTTTTTTTTTAAAGACTGGGTTTCACCATGTTGGTCAGGCTGGTCTTGAACTCCCGACCTCAGGTGATCGGCTCGCCTTGGCCTCCAAAGTGCTTGGATTACAGGCGTGAGCCACCATGCCCGGCCTGTAGTAGACACTCTTGCCAGTATTTCCTTTGGTTTGCCTCTTCAACTGCAGAGATGCTTTTAGCCAATGGCTAGGTGCCTGGCTGCCTGTTACTGGGAGAAGCCACTCATTTCCAAGGAGGGATGAAATGATTTTATTTGGGATTAGAGATTGTTCTCAGAAAAGGAGCAAGGCTGACCACCACCAGCCTCAAGATGCTACAAGGATCTGACAAAGTGACTCAGGTCCCTGGAGGCTGGGTCCAGGGTTAGAAGTGAGCATTGCCATGGAGCTGGAGATGGCCCTTTCAAAGTGGTCCCTAAGAGCCCCTACCATTTGCAGCTATCTGGTTGGAAGGAAGCTGATTTGGATAGAGAGGTTGAAGGAAGATGAGGGAGGGGACATCCAGCAGCAGAATGAAGTAGCTGGGAGCTCCATCCAGCTCCAGAACAGATAACTGGGGCTGCCTCCTTGGGTTCCCCTTACTAGCTGGCTGATCTTGGGAAAATTATACTTCTTAGCCTCAGATTCCCCAACTGTGACATGGAAATGATAAGACTATTGATGCCAATGACTAAAGTCCATATAAAGGGCTTAGTTGTATGTCTAGTAAGTAGTGCTCTATATGTATGAATATAATCATCACTACTATACATGGAGAGTGTTTGGGAGGTTGCTGGAGTCTGCAGGAGGCAAAGGTTCTTCCCTAGCCTTAGCAAACCTATCTACCCCTAGGATGAGATAGATTTCCAGCTACCGATGGAGGATTCCTTGATGTTTTCATTTACATGTTGGGGGAGTGATAGGATGATGCCCAGTTTTGCAAAGAAAGAAGGTAAAGAAGAATAGAAGGGTCATGACAGAGGGTGGAACATGGGACTAGAATCTTTACTGAAGCTCTGAAGAAGGAGCACGTGTGGTGTGATGGAGGGAACGGTGGACTGGGTTTGGTATTCCAGGTTCTCTCCCAGGTCGTCTAACAACTAGCTTTGAGACCCTGGGTAAGTTTGTTGGATGGTGGCATTGGGGTGGGAGGGAGGTTCGCTGTAGCTGCCTAAGCTAAAATATTAGGGGTGAATCTGTGAAACACTTTTTTATCTATCTGGGCTAGTGTTATTGTTCCAGAAGCCTGTAGAGGTCAAGTGGTGTTCTTGGGATGCCACAGTGATAACTGGCAGAGCCGAAGCCCGGGCCCACTCTCTGACTCCGAGCCGAATGTCCAATTCTGTGTACTGATCCACTTCTGGGCACTCAAAAAGAGATGCTTGGATGGGTGTGGCCTGTTCATATCTGGACTCAAATAGCTGAAGCTGAGGAGCTTAGGAAATAGGAGTGGGAGAAAATATCAGGGAATAGACCAGTGCGTTTCATAATTGTTACATTTGGCTCTTCCATAACATACCTGAGAATTGTTTTAATCAAGTACGGTAAGAGACACTGACATGGAAATGACTGTCACGAACACTCAGATCTCTAGAAGCAGGAGGCATGCCACACCATGCAGGGCTGCACAGGGAAGTGCCAGGGTTAGTCAGGAAGCAGAGGAGAGCATGCCTCAAAGCCTTTATTTTATTTTTTTTTATTTTTTTGTTAGAGACCGCCTCTTACTCTGTCATTCAGGCTGGAGTGCAGAGGCGCAATCAGAGCTCACTTGAACTTTTGGGCTCAAAGGATCCTCTCACCTTAGCCTCTCCAGTAGCTAAGGCTACAAGTGTGCACCACTGCATCTGGCTTTTTTTTTTTTTTTTTTTTTGGTAGAGATGGTATCTTACTGTGTTGCCCAGGTTGGTCTCAAACTCCTGGCTTCAAGTGATCCTCCCACCTCAGCCTCCAAAAGTGTTAGGATTACAGGTGTGAGCCACTGCACCCAGCCCCATAAGCTCTATTGAGGTTTTCATGGGAAGGAACAGAGGAGGCGGGGTAGGTATGCTGAGTTTGCTTAGGATTGGATAATTTCAGTAGGCTCCGGACTATGTGGGTGGTCCTTAGTTGTCCAACTATCTGGCTCTGGAGTGATTTGAGGAAGGGAGAGTACTGTGTGAGTTTGATAAAGGAGATAATTGGGTACGACTCTGAGTTGGTTGGTTTATATGTTAAAGCTCTACTCACAAGGGAGTCCTTTGCTATCTCTAGGAATTAGCTATCCCTGGGACAGGCAGCTTGTCCACATTCAAGACTCCAAATGTCAGAGCATCAAGAATACAGAAAATAGGGGCAAAGTAGCTCACGCCTGTAATTTCAGCACTTTGGGAGGCGGAGACAGGAGAATTGCTTGAGCCCAGGGGTTCAAGACCAGCCTGGGCAACATGGCAAGGCCCCATCTCTACAAAAAAAAAATTTTTTTTTAATTAGTCAGGTATGGTGGTGCACACCTGTAGTCCCAGCCACTCGGGAGGCTCAGGTGGGAGAATTGCTTAATTCCAGGAGGTCGAGGTTACAGTGAGCCATGTTGGTACCACTGTACTCCAGCCTGGGCAACACAGAAAGGCTCTACCTCCAAAAAAAAAAGGATATAGAAAATAAGAACATGTAATGAAAACGCTGGGCTTCTGGAAACCTTCCACAACTGAGGAAGTAAAGTCTCCTTTAGTGCTCAACAGTCATGACTTTGAAATTACCATCTATGGCGATGTAGCCATTTGTTTGCTGGACGATGAAAAGCCAGGTGAAAGACAGTGTACCCTGAAGCCACTGAGATGTAGTGGTAGGAGAAGGGGAAGGCCAAGACCTATTGCTTGGTGTTCATGAAAGACAGCTTGAAATTGAATCAAGTAATGAGGCAAGGAATCCTCACATCCTGGGCTCCTCTTCCCTCATAACAATCAAGGAGTTAACCAGACAGGCTAGCTTCATTTTTCACTCCCTAGTTCTCTTGAATAATTGCAAGAAGTGGGCGGGGCACAGTGGCTCGTACAGTTTGGGAGGCTGAGGCAGGCAGATCACCTGAGGTCAGGAGTTCAAGATCAGCCTGACCAACATGGTGAAAGCACGTCTCTACTAAAAATACAAAAATTAACCGGGCGTGGTGATGTGTGTCTGTAATCCCAACTACTCAGGAAGCTGAGGCTGGAGAATTGCTTGTATCCAGAAGGCAGAGGCTGCAGTGAGCCAAGACTGTTCTACTGCACTCCAGCCTGGGTGACAGAGCGAGACTCCGTCTCAAGAAAAAAAAATTGCAAGAAGTACCATTTATCGAGCAGTTTCTACCATAAAGGATGTCTGCCGACCACTATCTCATTTAATAGCAACCACAATTTCATAAAGAACAGCCTTTGATGAGAAACCGTGGCTGCATATCAATTGCCCAAGGTCACCTAAGTAAGAGACAAAACCAGATTTGAACCCAAGTCCTTTTGGCTCCATCGTCTGCCTTCCTAACCACTGGGCTGTGCTGCCTCAGCTTCTGCACCAGACCTGGATTTTGGTCCTGTGTGATCTGGTGTGTCATTTCATGGATGGTTTACATTCTCCAAATACCTCCACAGTATAATCAGACACCAGGGAAGAAAATGACTTGTGAAGAGCAAACTATAAGGCTTCTACCTGCCCAAACTTGACAAGGAAAACAAGCCCCCTGCCTCATTTTATAAAAGGAAGCCTGGCGGGGGGTGGTGGCTGACGCCTATAATCCCAGCACTTTGGGAGGCTGAGGCGGGTGGATCACCTGAGGTCAGGAGTTTGAGACCAGCCTGGCCAACATGGTGAAACGCCACCTCTACTAAAAATACAAAAAATCAGCCGGGCGTGGTGGCATGCGCCTGTAATCCCAGCTACTCAGGAAGTTTAGGCAAGAGAATCACTTGAACCCGGGAGGCGGAGGTTGCAGTGAGCCGAGATCGTGCTGCCATTGCACTCCAGCCTGGGCAACAGAGTAAGACTCCATCTCAATATAAATAAAATAAGTAAAATAAAAGGAAGACTAGTTTTAATATAGACTCCTTTTGGCAAATTTAGCTCTAGCCAGAGCTTCAGGACTAGAAGCAGCACCTTTGAGATTTTGGAAGTAGGGAGTTGAAAATGTTTTATTTTTATTTGGTTTTTGTTTTGTTTTGTTTTGTTTTGCGTTTTGAGATTGAGTCTCGCTCTGCCGCCCAGGCTGGAGTGCAGTGGTGCAATCTCGGCTCACTGCAACCTCCGCTTCCCAGGTTCAAGCGATTCTCCTGCATCAGCCTCCCACAACATAGTAAGACACCATCTCTACCAAAAAAAAATATAGCCAGATTCGGTGATGCACACCTGTAGTCTTAGTTACCAAAGAGGCTAAGGTGGGAAGATCCCTCGAGCCCAAGAGTTCAAGGCAGCAGTGAGCTATGATTGTGTCTCTGCACTCCAACCTGGGTGATAGAGTAAGATGTGATCTCTAACAAAAAAATAAAAAATAAAATAAAGGCTTTGAGGCATGTTCTCCTCTCTCTCCTCTGCCTGTAGCTGGGACTACAGGCGCCTGCTGCCATGCCCGGCTCATTTTTGTATTTGTAGTAGAGACGGGGTTTCACTGTGTTAGCCAGGATGGTCTCAGTCTCCTGACCTCATGATCCACCCACCTTGGCCTCCCAAAGTGCTGGGATTACAGGTGTGAGCCACTGTGCGCAGCCCGAAAGTGTTTTATTGTATGTTCTCAAGACGTTCCTTGTCACTCTTTATAACTTTCCTTCAACACTAAATTTTCCCACCTATCTATGTGAGTTTTGTCCTAAATAGTGTAAGTAGAAATGAGTTCTGTTGAGACGCCAGTGTACCTCTCTGCCCCCCAGCAAATGGCTCCTCAGTTGTGGCTGTCTGTTCACTCTTATTTGCAACCAATGGGTTTTGGGGTCAACACGCCAACTTACCAGCCAGCGTGATAAATCGTCCACACTAGTGAGTACAGCTGTTGGATAAGGCACTCTCTTGCAATCTGTTCTGCTCCCCGTCTCGTGTTTGATTTTGAATTCAAAACTACCTTAGATGATGTGATGGGTTGAATTATGTCCCCCCAAAATTCCTATGTTGAAGTCCTAGCCCCCAAAATATGACCTTATTTAGAAACAGGGTCATCGCAGAAGGAATGAGTTAAGATGAGGTCCTCCCGGAGGAGGTTGGCCCCGACTCCAGGATACCTGTTGTCCTTATAAAAACGGCAAATTCTGGCCGGGCGCGGTGGCTCACACCTGTAATCCCAGCACTTTGGGAGGCTGAGGCAGGCGGATCACAAAGTCAAGAGATCAAGACCATCCTGGCCAACATGGTGAAACCTCGTCTCTACTAAAAATACAAAAATTAGCTGGGCGTGGTGATGCATGCCTGTAGTCCCAGCTACTCAGGAGGTTGAGGCAGGAGAATCGCTTGAACCCAGGAGGTGGAGGTTGCAGCGAGTCAGTATTGTGCCACTGCACACCTGCCTGGTGACAGAGTGAGAAAAGGAAAAAAAAAAAAAAAGGGCAAAGTCGGACACAGACACACGGGAATAACACCATGTGTGACTGGAGTTATGCTACTGAAAGCCAAGGAATGTCCAGAAGCCAAGAGACAGGCTGGGAACAGGCCCTTCCCCAGCCTCCCCATTACTAGGGGAGCTTGGCCCTGCTGAAGCCTTGAGCTCAGGCTTCTCACCTCTGGAACTGCGAGACAGAAATCCCTGCGGCTTAAGCCTCCCAGTTTGTGGTCACCCCCTTGTAATACAGGTGGCATGTGGTCCCTGTCACCTTATAGGAGTCCACTTTTCAGATGATTTCCTCCCTGACACTGGACACTTCAGAGCGCTGTGGATGTTTTTGGATGGGACACTGAGAATCGTGTGTGCTGATTGTGGGAGAAGCAGGTACAGCGTGTGGAAGATGAGGTCATGATTTGCTTATTTCAGAAATTAGTTTAGGGTCAATTTGGAATGTCCATACCTGAAGAAAGAACAAAAAACTCAAGGCCACGGGTTTGACAGACCTTCTGTACCCCAGACCCAGGTTAGAACCTAAACCTCTGACTGTCCCCAAATTACAGATCCTGTTCCTGATTCCTGCCTTCTCACTGGCTGGCACTCCTGATCCCTAGTAACCCTGGGAAGCCTTTATTCTTTTGAGTGGTAGCAGGTTCGTCCTGGTGGAAACTTCTAGAGAACTTTCTGGGAACAGGAGGTATCCGTGGTGTTTGATGTCACGTGTCCCATCTTGAAGGCATAACTGATAACTTATGGAGGAAACTTTTTGTTTGTGTGCTCCATCACATCCACACTGGGGACACGTTCTACTGGATTGTTCTACTTGTTTGGTGCAGGGAGAACTGGGAATGTTTTCTAAATTAGTTCCTACAGAGGAATACTTTGTAACTGCAGTCACTCCCTAGCTTTCTATAAGTAGACCAGATTTGTTCCCTAAGGACAGATTGTTCCAAATTGGTCACAAAATACGGAATTAATTAAAACAAAACCCACACACTAAAACAGAAACAAATAGTCTTTTCTGAAAACTAAACGTCTTTTCACTTAAAATGCATTTTTACAAAATGTAAACTTTGGGCGTCTTTGTGTATACACACACACACACACACACACACACACACACACACACACACACATTTTTGAAACGGAGTTTCACTCTTGTTGCCCCTGCTGGAGTGCAGTGGCACGATCTCAACTCACTGCAACCTCTGCCTTCTGGGTTCAAGTGATTCTTCCGCCTCAGCCTCCTGAATAGCTGGGGTTATAAGTTCCCACCACCATGCCTGGCTAATTTTTTGTATTTTTAGTAGAGATGGGATTTCACCATGTTGGCCAAGCTGGTCTTGAACTCCTGACCTTAGGTGATCCACCCACTTTGGCCTCCCAAAGTTCTGGGATTACAGGCATGAGCCACCGCGCTTGGCTGTCTTTGTACATTAATAAGCGTGAGCAGAGCACCGTGCAAAAACACAGACCTCGGAGAGAGGTGGGTCTGGCTTCTGGAGCCGCTTAGTGGCTGCATGATGGGGGCAGGTGACCTCATCCACAGGCTGTTGCTGCTAATTTCCCTAAAAGGGTTGTTAAGTGGATGACAGATGACTTACCTAATGCACTGAATACAGCACATGGTAGATGTTCAACCGGAGGTAACTTTTAACACCCCACCCAGTCAGCCTCAGGCAGCCTGAACCCAGAGCACAGCGTGCACCTGGGAAACACATTTTGAGTTTGAGGGAGAGAGAAGAGCCTCAAACTCTGCCAGTTCACTTCACAGCGAAGACAAACAATACTCTTTGGTCCAGACGCCGGGGTACATTCCAATATTGAGCAAGTGGCATGGCACGGGGACCCACCACTTGGAAGGGATGCTGGTGCATGCAGGAACTGGAGCCTGTGGGGGCCGATGGCACCTTTGAGTTCCTGCAGTGTGAGACGTCTGTGTGGTCCTAGAAGAGGAGCCAGGAGGCTGGGCTGGCAGGAGGGGGCTGGGGGCTCAGGGCGACAGGCCAGTTGGTACAGAGGTATGACGTGCTGTGAGGACCAGCAGAATGTCAGCCCCAGTCAGAAGTCACCTTCAGCACAGTACCCGCTACCTTGAACTTGCGTGTGAAATTAAATTTAGGGTTGTTGCAAGCTTAGGCTCTGGTTACCCATGGCAACCTTGAATTCTCTCTGGATTATAGCAGATTTTAAACAGTGTCAAGAGGCTGCTAGAAGGTGTTACTTGGAGAAGTGACTGCAGGTAGTGATGTAGGTAGGAGATGGTAGAGAGGAAGAATTGCCAATTATAGCTTGATAATATCATCTCAGGGGCCATTTAGCATAAGGGTCCTGCCTACCCGAATATACCCAAAGGCACCTGACGCTCTATGCAGAACTGGATTTATAGTAAGAGGTCGTCATCACGGTGACTTAGAGATATTAAGGAAAGGTGAAATTATACACAGCTTGCTGTTTAAGAAGCCAGAGAAGCATGTAATACGCTTTAGAAAGATTTTCCTTACAGGTTAAAAGGAAAACAAGTTTCAGCATTTAAAATTCAAGTATGTGGAAAACCCACCATGTGGAACAGCCCATTCCCCAAGGATGAAGGGTAAATGAAGCGTTGCGGACAGTTTGTTCGTGACCCACTTCATTCTTTTCAGACTGCTGTCTCCACATGCTATTTCACTCTAGGACTTGGTTTCTGGAAGGTATCCCAGGGTTCATCCAAGTCCCATTTTCTCACTACCAAGGTGGAAAGTGAGGCTTCGGGAGGTGGTTTCCTGGCATCAAGTATCATCTTAGAGAAGAGTGAGGACTAGAATTCATGCCCTCTGACTCAAATTCTAGAACTTTTTCTTTAGAATCACAAATAATAACTAATGAGGCCGGGAGCAGTGGTTCACGCCTGTAACCACAGGCACTTTGGGAGGCTGAAGTGGGTGGATCACTTGAGGGCAGGAGTCAAGACCAGCCTGGCCAACATAGTGAAACCCCATCTCTACTAAAAATACAAAAAATTAGCTGGGCGTGGTGGCACGCACCTGTAGTCCCAGCTACTCAGGAGGCTGAGGCAGGAGAATCGCTTGAACTGGGAGATAGGGGTTGCAGTGAACCAAGATTGCACCACTGCACTCCAGCCTGGGTGACAGAGCAAGACTCCATCTCAAAAATAATAACGGGCCCGGCGTGGTGGCTCATACCTGTAATCCCAGCACTTTAGGAGACCGAGATGGGTGGATTACGAGGTCAGGAGTTCAAGACCAGCCTGGCTGACATGGTGAAACCCCATTTCAAATAATAATAATAACAATAACTAATGAAATTAGGATTTTTTTAACATAAAAATATTGGAAATCTTATTTTTTCTACCTGTTCTGAAAATGGATGGTTACATCTAGAACCTTCCATCTCAACAAGAGTTTGGCTTGTAGCTGCCTCCTAAGAGTGTAGCGATGGCCATTGGAGTGGACAGTGGGAGCTTGCTTTCCTCAGCTCTCGGGAGTGCCATCTGACAAGCTGTGAGGATCTGAGGGCCGTCGCCTGCCATCTTGTGGTTGAAATGGAGCACAGTGACAGAAAGTGTTAGGAGCCCCAGTTCAGTTTAATATTCACAGGCTGTGTGTGTTTCAGCGCTGTGCTGTTCGGCTGTTTCCAGCCTTCAGAGCTCTCTCTTGAATGGCAGCGTCTGAGCTATCCTCTCCTCTCTGTGACTGGTGTTTTTTCCTATGGCCCTGGGAGGTGCCGCCGCTGGCTCCCTTCCTCACACACACAGCCAGGGCTCTCAGGCACCACACTAATGAATGAGGAGCTGATCTGAGAAATCCACCTGTGCTAAGCTCTTCATGACGGATGACAGAGGGGAGTTCTTCGTCCCCAGTTTCTCTAACTCCAGCATGGAGTCAGAAGCTTTTTAAGGAAAGCCTGAGCAGCAAGACAGTTTCCAACACCACGATGGCCAGTGGGGTGAGTTCCTTTAGAAAACTGGCAAACTTGGCCACACCCTCGGTTGCAGCCAACAGATCATTGTTGAAAGCGGCATGCACAGCTGCTTTTCAGGGTCCACTCATTTTTATGAGGGAAGAGATTCCATAAAAGGGCCCAGCATTTAAAGGGAGTTGAGGTTTCAGAGCCAGATCAAGAGATGCACTGTAATTTTATCCCAGTGACCTGCTCCTCCTCTGGTACCTTGTCACAACCTTTCTGAATGGGGGCAGCTCAGCCCCTAGGTGATTAACTTTAGCCGTGGAAGATGGAAAACCAAAATACCCACGTAAGACACTTGTTCTTGGGCTGGGCACAGTGGCTCATGCCTGTAATCCCAGCACTTTGGGAGGCCGAGGCGGGTGGATCACGAGGTCCAGAGATCAAGACCAACCTGGCCAAGATGGTGAAACCCCGTCTCTAATAAAAATACAAAAATCAACTGGGTGTGGTGGCGCACACCTGTAATCCCAGCTACTTAGGAGGCTGAGGCAGAGAATTGCTTGAACCGAGGAGGCAGAGGTTGCAGTGAGCAGAGATCACGCCACTGCCCTCCAGCTTGGGCGACAGAGACTCCGTCTCAAAAAAAAAAAAAAAAAGACACTCCTGTTTAAACTCTTAGCATTATTTTTGGGAATTGTAATGGCAATTGTAAGCTATACAGAGAAGAAAGATAAAAGCATCTTAGTGTGAGTGCAGTGTTACTGGTCCAGCTTCATGCCCTTCTATCTGTGGGCACCTCCGGCCATTTTCGCCAATCCTGACTTCTACCTTATCTTTTGTGTCCAGGTACTAAATAAGTTACAAACATTTTATTCACTTGATTTGAGCATCAAATGCCCTCAAATGATTCCTAGGCTTTTTTTTTCCTGCTCCCAAACGTTTTTGAACTTCAAGCTTTGGCACCTGTTTCGACCCTTGGCCCTCTCTTAGTTACTGTAGAAGCAGAGGGAGGTAGCCAACTGCATGCAATGCTTAGGTGAGCCATTGCTAGGGACCTTCACTCCCATTCCACCTGGGTTTGCCAAGCACAGAAATGAACAGGCTTGCGCTCCCATCTTTTGGTGCTGGAGCGCACCAGTATCAAAAAGGCACTTCTTGCTGGAAGGCAACAATATTGGCTTTTTAAGGGCCCAAAATAACTATTTTGTACAATGTAAAATGAAACAAAGCTTTTAAGCAATTATATAGATTTCTGCTTGGGATTCTTCTTTGAGATGTGATCTTTATCCAAAGATTTTGAGGATATGAGTTTGTTATACTATATTTAAAATGCTCTGAAGCGCTGACTACGAGAGGCTTATTTATTTATTTATTTATTTTTGAGACAGAGTCTTGCTCTGTCACCCAGGCTGGACACAGCACAATGGCACTATCTTGGTTCACTGCAACCTCCACTTCCCGGGTTCAAGCGATTCTCCTGCCTCTACCTCCCAAGTAGCTGGGACAACAGGTGCACACCACGCCCGGCTAATTTTTTGTATTTTTAGTAGAGATGGGGTTTTACAATGTTGGCCAGCCTGGTGTCGAACCCCTGACCTCAAGTGATCTGCCCACCTTGGTATCTCAAAGTGCTGAGGTTACAAGTGTGAGCCACCAGCCTGGCCTGACGAGTAGCTTTTTTGATGACTTGGAATAACAATGTTGAATTGTATGGAGAACACACAAAGGTGTGAGTATCCTGGATCCCTTATCTTTGAGTCACAGAAACTTGGATGCCAGGGCTGCAGGGATGGTAAAATAGCTGACTCATCCCACAGGTCCCTAATTCAGGGCTCCTTGTTCACCAAAGAAAAGATGATTCGATCACTTGCAATGTCTCTTTGACTTCAATTTAGCCATTTCCTTTTGGAGAGGAAGACTGGGCTAGTTCCACAGCTGAAGTGCATGGCCGGACTGAAAGGTTGCTCACTTTAAATGGGCCTGGGATTTATTAAGAAACTTTTGACCTTGGGAATCACATATGTATCTTCACAAACAACCCTGAAAGGAGGGCTGAACCATTATGGGGGCAAGGGAAGTGGATATCAAGCTCTGGCCAGGCATGGTGGCTCACGCCTGTGATTCCAGCACCTTTGAGGCTGAGACAGGTAGATCACTTGAGGTCAGGAGTTGGAGACCAGCCTGGCTAACATGGTGAAGCCGCATCTCTACTAAAAATATAAAACTTAGCCAGGCATCATGGTGCACGCCTGTAGTCCCAGCTGAAGCAGGAAAATTGCTTGAACCCAGGAGGTGGAAGTTGCAGTGAGCTGAGGTCACACCACTGCACTCCAGTCTAGGCAACAGAGTGAGACTCCATCTCAAATAAATAAATAAATAAAAATTCAAGCTCTGTTAAGTACAGATCTCTGTTAAATTCCACAGCAAATCTGGGTGTTTTTCCCTGACTCAAGGGTTTTATTCAGTCCAGATACCCATTCCTGTGAAATCCTCATCTGAACTGGCGGAATGGGCAGAAAGAACTTAAATGGAAGTCACCAGAAAATGGCTTATGCTCTAGAATGGTGGTTGCTAAGGTGGGAAACCTGAGAAGATCCATAAGTAAGAGGAAAAATTATATTAGCACCCCAAGATATTTTTTAATCTTTAAAAAAAATGAGTTTGACCAATAATTTAGATATGGATTGACACTGACTTCCTTGCTCAATCTGAGTATCAGTGAGTCCCATTTTCTGAGTAGTCCATGACACATCCTGAGGGAAGAGGGGACGGTCCATAAAGGCCCCCTCACTGGTTAATTCACCACTCCTTTTTTTTTTTTTCCATCATTCAGGCTGGAGTGCAGTGACACCATCAAAGCTCACTCAGCCTTGAACTCCTGGGTTCAAGCAATCCACCTATCTCAGCCTCTCAAGTAGCTGAGACCACAGGTGTGAACCATGGTGCCTAGCCTGTTTAATCCACTTTGGGCTTATGTCAAGGGACTGGAATTTATGTAGGCTCACTTGATGCAGTGGGTTATGGATTAAATTACTTTGTTTCAACTGAATTAACCTTTACCAAATGGGCAGAAAAATTGAAGAAATTTCTTATTTTTATTTTTCATATACAGAGATGAGGGTCTCACCATGTTGTCCAGGCTGGTCTCAAATTCTTGGCCTCAAAGGATCCTCCCACCTCAGCCTCCTAAAGTGCTGAGATTTTAGGAGTGAGCCACTGCTCCCAGCCTAAAAATAATACAATGAATGCAGGTGTAAGCGAACAATAAGAATGAACTGAGTTAACACTTCTCTTCCCGCTACGCTGTGCTAATGATGAAGTAAGGCAATGACAATCTATGTAGACTGACAAGTCAGACAAAAACAAAATTCGTCAGGAGACCCTGTGAAATACAAACTTACAACCACTAGCATTAAAGAAAAACTTCATCCTAAGCATAGATTGTGCCTTATGGTAATACTTGATGATATGAGGCCATCCCAATTAGCAAGATATTTAAAATCGAAATATTCACAACACGAATACAAATAGTTTAAAATGTTTTAGCAGTGTTTAAAATTTTGCAGTACTAAATCTAGTTCAGAGTTTTAGTAAACTGAATATTTAAGACCCTGTTGTGAGGGTTTTTAAAAACATAATTTCTTAAGGCGAAAACCTACATACCAGTAGAAAAAGTCTTCCTGATGTGGTAAAAATAGCTAAAATAGTGCATGGAAAACAACATAGCTACAAGGTAGAACACACGGTTTTGTCAGCAAATTCTGCTGGAAGAGACACAGAAATACTGCTGAAGTTTCGAAGAAAGAGTGCCATGGGGGAGATTAGCTATACAGTTGGACTTAAGTATTGCTGTTGCACACATGTTCCAATTAAGAGTACAGCACTTGCTTGATTCTGGCCAGGCACGGTGGTTCACGCCTGTAATCTGAGTGCTTTGGGAGGCCAAGGTGGGTGGATCACTTGAGCCCAAGAGTTCAAGACCAGCCGAGGCAACAGTGAAATTCCATCTCTATTTTTGTAAAAACTTTTTTAAATAAAAAAATTTTTTGGCTGGGCCGGGTGGCTGATGCCTGTAATCCCAGCACTTTGGGAGGCTGAGGACGACAGATCACCTGATTTGGCAGTTCAAGACCAGCCTGACCAACGTGGAGAAACCCCGTCTCTACTAAAAATACAAAATTAGCCGGGCGTGGTGGTGCAAGCTTGTAATCCCAGCTACTCTGGAGGCTGAGGCAGGAAAATCATTTGAACCCAGGAGGCAGAGTTTGTGGTAAGCTGAGATCACACCATTGCACTCCAGCCTGGGCAACAAGAGCAAAACTTCGTCTAAAAAAAAAAATTATTTTAAAGAATATTTGCTTGCTTCTGTTTCAATAATGAAATATACCTATTTATTTGTGATGTCACTAAAGGAAAGAGGTACCAGAAACGATATGTTTTTCAAAATTCAACGATTTTGTTAGTTAAAACAATGCTTTATGGGAAAATTACATCAGGTAACAGTAGCTTTAACTAGAATAAAAAAGAATTCAGGATGTCCCAATTGCACTGAATTGAGATTTACAAATTATATGTTGACGAAAAGAGTCAAACTTTGTAAAATATTTAGAGTTTTATTCTGAGCCAAATATGAGTGACCAAGTCCTGAGACATAATCTCAAAAGGTCCTGAAAACATGTGCCCACGGTGGTTAGGTTACAGCCTGATGTTATACCTTTTTGTGTGTGTGTGTGTGAGATAGAGTCTTGCTCTGTCACCCAGCCTGGAATGCAGTGGTGTAATCTCTGCTCACTGCAGGCTCCGCCTACTGAGTTCAAGTGATTCTCCTGCCTCAGCCTCCCGAGTAGCTGGGATTACAGGCGTGCCACCGCACCTGGCTCATTTTTATATTTCCAGTAGAGATGGAGTTTCACCATTTGGCCTCGTGATCTGTCCACCTTGGTCTCCCAAAGTGCTGGGGTTACAGGCGTGAGCTACTGCTCCCGGCCCTGATTTTATGCCTTTTAAGGGGACAGAAGTTACAGGCAGACATCAGTCAATATAGGGACAGCCTTCCAGGTCAAAGGTGGACTCAAAGATTTTTCTAATTGACAATTGGTTGAAAGAGTTATTATCTAAAAACCTGGAATCAGGTCTGGTGTGGTGGCTCACGCATGCAATCCCAGCATTTTGGGAGGCCAAGGCGGATGGATCACCCAAGGTCAGGAGTTCGAGACAAGACTGGCCAACATGGTGAAACCCCATCTCTACTGAAAAAAATCAGCCAGGCGTGGTAGTGGGTGCCTGTAATCCCAGCAATTTGGGAGGCTGAGGCACGAGAATCGCTTGAACCTGGAAGGCAGAGGTTGCAGTGAGCCAAGATTGTGCCACTGCACTCCAGCCTGGGTGACAGAGCAAGACTCTAAAAAAAAAAAAAAAAAGACCTGGATTCAATAGAAAGTGAGTGGTCTGGGTTAAGATAAGGGGTTGTGGAGGCCAAAGTTCTTCCTATGTAGATGAAGCTTCCAAGTAGCAGGCTTCAGAGAGAATAGATGGCAAGGCAGAGGCCGGGTGTGGTGGCTCAGGCCTATAATCCCTGCACTTCGGGAGGCTGAAGCGGGTGGGTGGATCACCTGGGGTCAGGGGTTTGAAACCAGCCTGGCCTACATGATGAAACCCTGTCTCTACTAAAAATACAAAAAATTAGCTGGGTGTGGTGGTGTGCACCTGTAATCCCTAGCTACTCAGGAGGCTGAGGCAGGACAATCACTTGAGTCCAGGTGGTGGAGGTTGAGGTGAGCCGAGATCCTGCCACTGCACTCCAGCCTAGGCAGCCAAAAAAAAAAAAAATAGATGGCAAACATCTCTTATCAGACTGTAAAAGGTGCTAGACTTAGTTAAATCTCTTCTGAATCAGCAGGAGAGAAAGGAAGGGGATTCTTTATAGAATGTAGACTTTCCCCACAAGAGACAGCTTTGCAGGGCTGTTTCAAAATATGTCAAAAAATATATTTTGGAATAAAATGCTTCAATTTCTGTCAGTGCCTGCTGTCTGTCATATGATGCTATGCGAGAGTCAGGTCAGCATCTGGTATCTTATTGCTACAAAGAGTCTGTTTTGTCTGTCTTGAAATCTCTATTTTAATGTTAATGTAGGTCTGTTGTGCCTGACTTCCAAAGGGAAGGAATGTAATGTGGCATGTCTTACCCCCTTTTCCCATCATGGCTTCAACCGGTTTCTCAGGTTTACTTTGGAATCCCCTTGGCCAAGAAGCAGGGTCCTGTCAGCCAGCTGGAGGGCTTAGAATTTTATTTTTGGTTTATATATTAATACATTAAATTATCACATTAACTCTGAAATTTTTTTAAAAAGTTAAATATGTCAATAATTTAAAAAAATATTTTAGGTAAGATTACAAAAGTAGTCCAAGAGTATGAAATTGATTCAGCCATTTCATCCTCTTGGCTTATTTCAGGGAGTGAGGATGAAAATATCTTACTATATGGCCGGGCGCGGTGGCTCACATCTGTAATCCCAGCACTTTGGGAGGCCGAGGCGGGCAGATCACCTGAGGTCAGGAGTTTGAGACCAGCCTGGCCAACATGGTGAAACCCCGTCTCTATTAAAAAATAAATAAATAAATAAAAGAAATTATCTTACTATATAGAGGTTTGATGTTTATTTCTAGACAAAGCATTTATTAGAGTTATAGAACTTAAAGATGACTGGGATTTTTATTCTGCAGAAAAGACAAGTGATTCAAATTTGAGCACCTTGAATCACTTATCTCTGAAACCAAGTACAGTAGTTCCCGGTGGCCTCCTTCCTGGAGGCGTTCTTGCAAGGACAGACAAACAACATGTCTCTCCAAGGTAAAGATGACGTTGTAACAATAAATAAGAAAGTATCTACTTTTTGAAAGAAAGCCATGCTATGCAAAGGGCATTTTCAAAATGGGTATTAGGAAATGTTTCCATAGTTATATGACTTTTTTTTTTTTTTACAAAAATGATTACATTTGCCAACAAAAAGTTTCACATGCATCTTTAAAATCTGGAGAACAAAATTTTATATTTTTAAATCTTCCAAAGAATTTTAGAGGAGCTATATGTTAAAAACTATTAAAAGTATGGTAGCTTTCGAGTTTGCAAGAAAAACTTGACAAAGTCAATGTACAGTTTCAACCAAATGTTAGCACAGGTGGTGGATAGGGTTGGAAAATGACTATTAAGATTGATTAAATGCCGCCGCTAACATATTTCTTCCATTTGAATCTATGTATCCTTGTGAGGTATCTCAGCTATGGCAGGTGTTAAAAGCAGCATCCGGCCAGGCGTGGTGACTCATGCCTATAATCCCAGCACTTTGGGAGGCTGAGGTGGGCAGATCACTTGATGTCAGGAGTTCGAGACCAGCCTGGCCAAAATATATTTTATCTCTATTAAAAATACAAAAATTAGCTGGCTGTGGTGGTACATGCCTGTAATCCCAGCTACTTGGGAGGCTGAGGTGGGAGGGTCACTTGAACCCAGAGGCAGAGACTGCAGTGAGCCAAGCATTCCAGCCTAGGAGACAGAGTGACACTCTGTCTCAAAAAAAAAAAAAGTAGCACCCACTTATTATGAACTTACTTCAAGCTATACTTCTGGATTATCACATCTCAAAGTGTTAAAACAAATTTTTGAAAAGCTTGAAGTATATTTAACTACATAACTTTTAAAATACTAAGCACTTCAGGTTAAAAATATATATATATATGTGTGTATATATATATACACACACACACATATATGTGTATATAAATATATATACATATATATATTTTTTGAGACAGTCTCTCTGTGTCACCTGGTGTGTGTCACCAGGCCTGGCTAATTTTTTGTGTTTTTTTAAAAGGTGGTGTTTCACCATGTTGTCCAGCCTGGCCTGAACTCCTGGGTTCAAGCAATTCACCTGCCTCAGCCTGCCTAAGTGCTGGGATTACAGGCGTGAGCCACCACACCCAGCCTCTCAATTTTCTTTTTTTACCGAGAGGCATGAAAAATTAAAACTTTGAAAGTAATTGTCTCACAAGTAGAGAGTTTAACCCTATCCTCCTAAGGAAGGTGTCTCTTTTGAGGTTTACAGGATTTAGATGTCTCTCCTCCACCCTGTGTTTACTACCAACCTTCTCCAGAGAACTGGTTTTCCTTGGGATCTATAAACCAGACCTTATTCTAACTCCTCCACCCGTTTCTCCTCTCTTGTTCTCTAGGCCTGACCTTGAATTCCCAAAGAGAGGAGTCAGTGTGTCCTGGCCAGCTACCCTGCGAGGCACAGACGCACTGGCTCCTCTTGCTAAGTGCTTGCTGCCAGGACCATTTGCAAACTCTCTGTGGCTCATTCTTCTCCTGTTTATATATTTTAGAACAACATATTTATAATTCTATCAGTTAATTCCTCAAGTACCCCTTCTCTCCTCCCACACTAATTTTTATTTATTTCAATGGCAGCTTTGAAACAGCATTTTTTTTTTTTTTTTTTGACACAGAGTTTCACACTGTTGCCCAGGCTGTAGTGCAGTGGCACAATCTTGGCTCACTGCAATCTCTGCCTCCTGGGTTCAAGCAATTCTCCTGCCTCAGCCTCCGGAGTAGCTGGGACTACGGGCATGCGCCACCACACCCAGCTAATTTTTTTGTATTTTTAGTAGAGATGGGGGGTTTCACCACGTTGGTCAGGATGGTCTCGATCTCCTGACCTCGTGATCCACCCAACTCAGCCTCCCAAAGTGTTGGGATTACAGGCGTGAGCCACTGCACCTAGCCCAAAATAGCATTTTAAAGAAAAGAACACCCTAATTCTCCATTAATTTAATTTCTCTATGTTAAGATCTAATTTGTGACCATGTGCCTACAGCTCTATCATGCTAACTCAACAGATTTAATATTTCTATTTCCTTGTAATCTATGTTTATCTACAATATGTTTTTCAGACTACCTTTATTGATTCTTTTCACTGGAAAAGAATGCTTTTACCATGTGCATGCAATAGAATGGAAGGACAATGAATGAAAAGTTTCCTCAGTTCAGACCTCCATTTTCTTGTCACTACCTCTAGCTACACCCCAAGCCTCATTCTGTTCCCAGTATCTTTCCAGGGATTCTCTAACCATCTACAAATACTCTCTGTTATCTTCTTTTTTACACAATGGGTGCACACTCTCCACAGTATTCTGAATCTTAACCTTTGTTTTTAAATCTCAAAAACCCGTCTTAGCACTTATTTCAAATCAGAACATGTCACTTTGTCTCTTGTTCTTTTTAACAGCTGTGTAGTATCCCACTGGAGTTTCCTCATGTGATTTATTTGATCAGTCACCAACTGGTGGTGGTTTTTTTTTTTCTGTGTTAAGATTCTGAACTCGGTGTGGTGGTTCACGTCTGTAATCCCAGCACTTTGTGCGGCTGAGGGGGGATGAATCACCTGAAGTCAGGAGTTCGAGAACAGCCTGACCAATATGGTAAAAACCTATCTCTACCAAAAATACAAAAATTAGCTGGGAGTGGTGGCACATGCCTGTGATCCCAGCTACTCAGGAGGCTGAGACAGGAGAATCGCTCAAACCTGGGAGGTGGAGGTTGCAGTGAGCCAAGATCGTGCCACTGCACTCCAGCCCGGGCAACAGAGCGAGACTTCATCTTAAAAAAAAAAAAAAAAAAAAATTCTGCAATAAATTTTATGTTTGTGTGTCTGTGTGTGTATGTGTAAGTGTATGTAATGGATAAATTCCTTGAAGTGGGATCCTCAAATAAATCACATTCTAAATTTGTTATTCTTATTGCAAATTGCTTTCCCCAAGAGATTATACTAATTTGTATCCCCACTGACAATATACAAAAGTGCTGTTTTTCTCACAGCATCACAAACACCACAGGAATTACTTTTAATCATGCTACATGCAGAATTCTCTATTATCCTTTTCTTACTCACACAATGGGCGGGTTCAGTCACGTGACAGGTGACAGCCCAATGATGACAGTGAAGGAGGATTTGGCAAGGGATTTTATTCCTTGCAATAAGGAGAACACCAGGGATAGCTCCCAAAGCACTGCCTCCCCAAGCCCTGGGCGGGGTCTGGCATTATAAGCATAAGGTAATGAGGTGTAACCTGATTGGATCTTGCAATGAGGAGATGCTGGGATACGTGATATGGCTGGATCTGGCCATGGGTTGATGCCAGAGCTCAATCTGATTGGATTCTGGATCCTGCCATACAGTGTCCACTTCTTCATTCCATCCCACTCCTCAGCCCAAACACTTAGGTTCTTCCTGTGGTTGCAGGCTTGGTTTATCTAGGCATGCTGAGGTCACATGACTCAGGGGTCCATGGCGAATGAGAAACAGATCTCGATGTAAAAAGATCGCATGCGGTGGTTCACACCGTAATCCCAGCACTTTGGGAAGCCGAGGCAGGTGGATCACAAGGTCAGGAGATTGAGACTATTTTGGCCAACATGGTGAAACCCGTCTCAACTAAAAGTACAAAAATTAGCTGGGTGTGGTGGCATGCTCCTGTAATCCCAGCTCCTCAGGAAGCTGAGGCAGGAGAATTCCTTGAACCTGGGAGGTGGAGGTTGCAGTGTGCCGAGATCATGCCCCTGCACTCCAACCTGGGCAACAGAGCGAGAATCCCTTTCAAAAAAAAAACAACAACAACAAAAACAAACAAAACAACAACAGCAAAAGCGAAACCAGATTGGTCTGGTGTGGCTACACTTTTCCCTTAACACATTTGAGCATGTTCCTCCTTGTTAAGTAGTCTTGATAGGTATAATCATCGGCGGTAATTGAGGTAAGCATGTTCTTTCTGTCCTTGCCAGTTGTCAGTGTTACATTTAACACTGCATTTATTTTTTTTTTACTTTTTAAAAAATTTTATTTTTTCATCCTCATCTTCTCTGTGTCGTTTCAATTTTAGCATATGTGCTGCTTAAAATGCTTGTGACCATGACTTTTTTTTCCTTTTGAACCATCCTTTTAGGACAGATTTCATGGAATGAAGGTATTATGTCAAAGGACATTTTTGCCAAATTGTGTTAGACACACTGTTTTACCAGATTACACCCCTAACAATAATGTATGAATGCCAGTGTGCTGGAAGCATTTCCATGTTGGATATTAAAATTTAAATTTATGTTTTCTTAATGAAAATATGGCTCATTTTTGTAGTTTTAATTTGCATTTATTTGATCAGGAAGTTTGGCCATTTTGCCCTAGTTTTTCTTTTTTTTTTTCTATTTTATTTTACCTGTCATCTAAACGATCTATTCATGTCTTTTGTCCATTATCTTTTGGGGCCCTCATCTGCAGCACTGGGCATGCATTTAGATGTTATAGATCTTAATCTTTTTACCCCGTGTGGTTAAAATTCTCCTTAATCTTTTAAATGTTGTTATTACTGTATGGAAGTTTTAACTGTTTCTGTAAGTAAGTCTGAGCTTTTTATTTTATAATTATCTTTTCACTGCTTCAAATCTTAGGATGATGTCATTTTTCCAAAGACCTGTAACTCTCTTCTACCAATTTTAGTGATTATATTTTTAAATTTATCTTTATTATTTACATTTTAACAGCCAGTCACGGTGGCTCACACCTGTAATCCAGCACTTTGGGAGGCCGAGGCGGGTGGATCACCTGAGGTCAGGAGTTCAAGACCAGCCTGGCCAACATGGTGAAACATTGTCTCTACTGAAAATAGAAAAATTAGCTGGGCATGGTGGCAGGCGCCTGTAATCTCAGCTGCTTGGGAGGCTTAGGCAGGAGAATCACTAGAACCCAGGAGGCAGAGGCTGCAGTAAGCTGAGACCGACCACTGCACTCCAGCCTGGGTGACAGAGCAAGACTCCATCTCAAAAAAAAAAAAAAAGAAAAGAAAAAAGAAAAAGAAAAAAAACCAGCACACAATTAGGCCCATCGCAGTGGCTCAGGCCTGTAATCTCAGCACTTTGGAGGCCAAGGCGGGCGGATCACTTGAGGTCGGGAGTTCAAGACCAGCCTGACCAACATGGTGAAACCCTGTCTTTAAAAAAATAAATAAAATTAAATTAAAAATTAAAAAATTAAATAAATAAATTTTAATTTAATGAGCATTTATTTTGATGTTTGCTGGAAATTATAAATCTAATTTTTTTCTAAGTTGCTATTTAATTATCTAAATACCATTTATTTTATTTTATTTTATTTTATTTTATTTATTTATTTTTTATTAAGATAGGGTTTCACCATATTGGTCAGGCTGGTTTCAAACTCCGAACCTCAGGTGATCCACTCACCTTGGCCTCCCAAAGTGCTGGGATTACCACGCCCTGCCTAAATACCATTTATTAATCATTAATTTTCCTCAATTTGTGAGGTTTGATTTATTATGTTTTTTAAAATTATACTTTAAGTTCTGGGATACATGTGCAGAATGTGCAGGTTTGTTACATAGGTATACATGTGCCGTGGTGGTTTGCTGCACCCATCAACCTGTCATCTAGGTTTTAAGCCCCGCGTGCATTAGGTATTTGTCCTAATGCTCACTCTCCCTTTGCCTCCCGACCGCCAATAGGCCCGGTGTGTGATGTTCCCCTCCCTGTGTCCATGTGTTCTCATTTTTCAACTCTCACTTATGAGTGTGAACATGTGGTGTTTGGTTTTCTGTTTTTGTGTTAGTTTGCTGAGAATGATGGTTTCCAGCTTCATCCATGTCCCTGCAAAGGACATGAGCACATTCTGTTTTATGGCTGCATAGTATTCCATGGTGTATATGTGCCACATTTTCTTTATCCAGTCTATCACTGATGGGCATTTGGGTTGGTTCCAAGTCTTTGCTATTATAAATAGTGCTGCAATAAACATACGTGTTGATGTGTCTTTATAGTAGAATGATGTATAATCTTTTGGGAATATACCCAGTAATGGGATGATTTATTATGATTTATACGTGTACATACACACACTTGTTTTCATACACATTTTTTTTTGAGACGGGTCTCTCTTTGTCGCCCAAGCTGGAGTGCAGTGGCATGATCTCTGCTCATTGCAGCCTCAACCTCTAGGGCTCAAGTAATCCTCCCACTTCAGCCCCCAAAGTAGCTAGGAGTACATGTATGCACCACCACACCCGGCTAATTTTTTTGTAGTTTTCTTTTTTTCCAAATCAGTAGGTTCTTTTATTGCATCATTTAAACATTACACATAGGTCTTAGGAATCATCCAGCATCTTGTTTCTGTAGCTGGACAACTCTTAGATCTTACTCATCACCCTGCTGAACAGTTCCTTTTTCAGAAACATAGACATCATCCAAATATTTCCTGATATTCTTGTTTTTAACTGTTGTGGCTTGCTGAATCAAAGCCGCTGAATTTGAAACAAGTTCAATGCCATTTCCTTCAAGGATTAGTTCATCTTTCTGGGCTTGAGATATTGAACAAGGAATACCTGGCCTCATCCGAACCCTGGGGATATATATTTCACCCAAGAAATTTCGGATTTCAACAAGAGACCGGTTCTCCTGGATAACGACGTTGATGGGGAGGTTAGCATGCACAGACCTCATCTTGTGACGGAAGCCCAGTGCAGCACCCTTTGTCATATTCGGTGCATGACTACAAATAGTCCCAACAGTAGCCACCTCCTTTCTGTCACCCACCATTTGTCAACCTGGAGCCTCTTTTTTTTCTTTCCAAGAGGATTGAGTTCTACATTGATGTGTTTGAAGTCCCTCCACAGCATTCTTCTGGGGTCCTTCATGATAACCCTGCATCCCTTCAGAGTAACGTTGACATTTTCTGGAATGTCAACAGGCTGATTGCTGAGAACGGTCTTTATTCTCATAGTAGATGCGGCAAAAAACAAAACCAAAAACAAAACAAAACATAAAAAAAAGACAAAAAAAATTAAATGAAAGTTGCCAGAAACAAAAAAAAACATGTTTTGTAGTTTTTACAGAGAATGGGTTTCACATGTCACCTAGGGTGGTCTCAAACTCCTGCATTCAAGCAGTCTGCCCACATCGAGCTCCCAAAGTGCTGGGATTACAGGTGTGAGCCACTGCACCCAGCAATATGCACACATTTCCATTTCTGGGTATCCTATTTTTCTTCTGATCTGTATGTCTATTTAATGCTCATTACCCAGTCTTTTAATTGTGTTGTAACATCTAGTAGTGCTAGTTCCCTCCTCCATCTCATTGATGAAACTTTTTCTAGTATTCTTTGGAATTCTTATCCCCTAAAATTTCCAAAGTATCGTTAATTCACGTGGTTGAGTTTCTAAGGCCATCCCAGGGCATGCCGTCTTCTCTAGCATGGCCTATGCTTCAGGGCCCAGTGAAAGGCCCTGCATAAAGCCTTTCCTCCTCCCACTCCTGCAAACATCTCAGACCTGCACGTCCACATAATCTATGTGGAGTAGTATCCAGGATTCTCAAATGGTCCCCCAGTTCCAGACGCCCCATTGTGTATATGTCTTGCCTAATCCTCAGGACTTTGAATTTGATGGATTTTACTCTGGTGACTAGGTTATGTTACAGAGCACAGTTGACGTTAAGAAAGGGAGATTAGGCTGGGCATGGTGGCTCACGCCTGTAATCCCAGCATTTTGGGAGGCCGAGGCGGGTGGATCACTTGAGGTCAGGAGTTCGAAACCAGCCTGTCCAACATGGCGAAACCCTGTCTCTAAATAAAATACTAAAAATACAAAATAAGCCGGGCATGGTGGCGCATGCCTGTAATCCCAGCTACCTGGGAGGCTGAGGCAGGAGAATCGCTTGAACCTGGGAGGCGGAGGTTGTAGTGAGCCGAGATTGCGCCATTGCACTCCAGCCTGGGCAACAAGAGCAAAACTCCATCTCAGAAAAAAAAAAAAAAACTGAAAATAAAAGAAAGGGAGAATATCCAGGTGGTCCTGACCTAATCACATTAGCCCATTAAAAGCAGAGAGTTTGGCCGGGCGAGGTGGCTCTCACTTATAATCCCAGCACTTTGGGAGGCCAAAGCTGGCAGATTACTTGAGGTCAGGAGTTCGAGACCAGCCTGGCCAACATGGTGAAACTTGTCTCTGCTAAAAATACAAAAAAAATAGCTGGGCATGGTGGCATGTGCCTGTAATCTCAGCTACTTGGGAAGCTGAGGCACAAGAATTGCTTGAACCCAGGAGGCGGAGGTTGCAGTGAGCCAAGATCACACCACTGCACTCCAGCCTGGGCAACAGAGTGAGACTGTCTCAAAAAACAAACAAGCAAAACAAACAAAGCAGAGAGTTTGGCAGTCAGAGAAATGCTCCAGCAGGTCTAGAGGAAGGCAAACAATCACCATTGTGGACTGCAGATGAAGAGGTGCAACCTCTAGGAGCTGAAAGCAGTCCCTGATTGCAACTCATAGGCAAAAGGGACCTCAGGCCTCCAACCACAAAGAACTGAACTTTGCCAACAACTGGTGAGCTTGGAAGAGATAGGAACAGGAAAACCACCTCTCTCCTCTTATGGTCCTGAGAATTGAGATAAGATAGATTTTTTTTTTTTTTTTTTTTTTTTTTTTTTTTTTTTTTTTTTTTTTTTGAGGCAGAGTCTTACTCTGCTGCCTAGGCTGGAGTGCAGTGGTGCAATCTTGGCTCACTGCAACCTCTGCCTCCCGGGTTCAAGTGATTCTCCTGCCCCAGCTTCCTGAGTAGCTGGGATTATAGGCATGTATTTTATATTTTTAGTAGAGACAGAGGTTTCTCCATGTTGGTCAGGCTGCTCTCGAACTCCTGAACTCAAGTGATCTGTGTGCAGCCTCTGCCTCCTGGGTTCAAGCAGTTCTTTGCCTCAGCCCTCCCCAGTAGCTGGGATTGCAGGCGCCTGCCACCACGCCTGGTTAACTTTTTGTATTTTTAGTAGAGACGGGGTTTCACCATCTTGGCCAGGCTGATCTTGAACTCCTGACTTCATGATACACCTACCTTGGCCTCCCAAAGTGCTGGGATTACAGGCGTGAGCCATTGCACCCGGCCAAAAGCATACAAATTCCTTTACAGATGTTTTACAGGAGCCCTCCTAAAAAAATGAAGACCCAAAGAAGCAGTTATTGTCAGTTTCTTCCATTCTGGATTGGACACAATAGTAAACTGTGAAATGTGTAAGGCAAAAGGGATTGCGCTAGAATAGTTATTAGGGTAGGAAAGTAACTAGGGAAAGAAAGGCTTGTTTGTACAGAATTTCCTTGACCTCAAGTGTCTTGCCCTTGATGACAAGAATGTTGCCTCTTGCTAGCATAGGGAGGGTGTCTTTCACATGGGAATTCAATCTTCTGCTTTTAAGAAACACGATGAAGGTCAAAGCGATCTTTTTGCACCTGCTGTTTCTCAAGTCCCTTTAACTTAAATAATCAGTATGCCAGGATAGCATATTTTAACCCCTTCAAAAAGGTCCCTGGGCCCCAGATGAGATTGTTGGCAACTCCAGTCAACACAAGCCCAGCCATGCCACAGCTGTATTCTTTTTTTTTTTTTTGAAACCAATCTCGGCTCACTGCAACCTCCACCTCCTGGGTTCAAGCGATTCTGTCTCAGCCTCCCGAATAGCTGGGATTACAGGCATATGCCACCATGCCTGGCTAATTTTGTATTTTTAGTAGAAGCAGGTTTCTCCATGTTGGTCAGGCTGATCTCAAACTCCTGACCTCTGGTGATCCACCTACCTTGGCCTCCCAAAGTGCTAGGATTACAGGCGTGAGCAGCTGTATTCTTACCTACAGAACGGTGAGCTAATAAATGGGTATTGCTCCAAAGCTTCTACATTTGTAGTAATTTGTTACATAGCAATATAAAACAAATTTAATTGCAACATGCAATTTAGTACTTGATCCCTCTCCTGTCATTTACTCATTGTTTTGCATGTATAAATCTTGCCTGCCTTAACCAGATTATAACCCCCCTGAGAACCAGACCAAATTTGATGTTTTTTTCTGCATAGCCAAATTATCTACTGTGCCATAGGGGCTACTCTGGAAGGAAGGTTTGGTGAGTGTTTAACCTCCAGGCTTTAGAATCAGCCAGCCAGGCACAATGGCTCATACCTGTAATCCCAGCACTTTGGGAGACCAAGGCAGGTGGATCACCTAAGGTTAGGAGTTCAAGACTAGCCTGGCCAACCTGGTGAAATCCTGTCTCTACTAAAAATACAAATATTAGCCAGGTGTGGTGGCAGGTGCCTGCAATCCCAGCTACTCAGGAGGTTGAGGCAGGAGAATCACTTCAACCTGGGAGGAAGAGGTTGCAAGTGAGCCGAGATCTCGCCATTGCATTCCAGCCTGCATGACAAAGCAAGGCTTCGTCACACACACATAAAAGAAAAATAGAATCGGCCTGCATCGATCCTTTTGTAGTTCGTGAGTATGATGACTGGGTGTTCACGCACGTGTGTGAGATGTGCCACCCTCAAACCTTGTTACGATGTCAGCTCATTACCTAACTTGAAAAAAAAAAAAAAAGAATCAGACTGCCTTGGCTTAAGTCATGGCTTAAACTTTCTAAACTTTGGTTCCTTCATCTTTAAAATAGGAATAAAATGCATTAGAAAAACTAGGGAAAGATACACAAACATCGTTATCAGCAGCTACTTCATAGGGGATGATTGCAGGATCAAATTTCATAGAAGGTTTGTAAGGATTAAATGAAATGGTGCTTAGATAGTTCTTAGAACAGGCTGGCCACGGTGGCTCACTTCTATAATCCCAGCACTTTGGGAGGCCGAGGCAGGTGGATAACAAGGTCAGGAGATAGAGCCCATCCTGGCCAACATGGTGAAACCCCGTCTCTACTAAAAAAAATAACAAAAAATTTAGCCAGGTGGGGTGGTAGGCGCCTGTAATCCCATTTACTGGGGAGGCTAAGGCAGGAGAATTGCTTGAACCCGGGAGGCAGACGTTGCAATGAGCTGAGATCGTGCCACTGCACTACAGCCTGGTCAACAGAGTGAGACTCCGTCTCAAAAAAAAAAAAAAAAAAAAAAAGTAGAACAGTGCATGACACATGGTAAAGCCCTATAAATACTAGGTCTGGGTTTGTAGAAAAACAGCCTCTTTGACATGTCTGCCCTTCCATATGTGCTAAATTTGTTTTGTGTCACGTGACACTGGCCCTATCTCCCTACACACACACTCGCATCCCCACTTCCACCTCCTGGCCCCCCACCAGGGATAGGTGCACTAAATCCGGCCATTAGAATTGACTGACAACCAGTTTCATCCCTGAAAATCTGGAATCAAGCCAGGGAGAGACCAAGCTGTTTTGCTGCATGAGATGAGCTGGAAGGCCAAGCGGAAGCACATCTGGATTCATGTCCAGAAAGAGCCAGAGCCACACACCCATGCTACAGTTACAGATGGCAGATGCCAAGAGGAAGCCAGTTTCTTTAGAGAAACACAGAGTGGACGTGCAGAAAAGGACAGGGCTGAGACACAGTGTCCCCAGAAAAAGGGATGGGACAGTACCTTCCAGGGGTTGGCAGTTTCCAGCACTAGTTCCCACTGTGCCTAGGTGGACTTGTGTCCCCAAATCTCCATGTCCTCAGAAGCATCCCTTGCAAACAGACAAGCCCTGGCCAAAAAAAAGGCTGCTATGGGTGATAAATCAGACAATCGATCAGGTTCTAATACATCCTGGGACACCAGGCTCTGGTGCTGACTCCACATCAATGTAAAAGACAATTAAATGGGCTGGGCGCAGTGGCTTACTCCTGTAATACCAGCACTTTGGGAGGCCGAGGTGGGTGGATCACGAGGTCAAGAGATCGAGACCATCCTGATCAACATGGTGAAACCCCGTCTCTACTAAAAATACAAAAATTAGCTGGGCATGGTGGCACGCGCCTGTAGTCCCAGCTACTCGGGAGGCTGAGGCAGGAGAATTCCTTGAACCCAGGAGGCGGAGGTTGTGGTGAGCCGAGATCACGCCTTTGCACTCCAGCCTGGGTAACAAGAGCGAAACTCCACCTCAAAAAAAAAGAAAAAGACGATTAAATGGGCTGGGCGCAGTGGCTTACTGCTGTAGTCCCAGCATTTTGGGAGGCCGAGGTGGGCGGATCATGAGGTCAAGAGATCGAGACTGTCCTGGCCAATATGGTGAAACCCCATCTTAAAAAAAAAAAAGAAAAAAGGGGAAAAAAAGACAATTAAATGATAATTTTCTGTGGTATTTTTCCAGACCATCTTTAAACTGTCAGCACCGTTGAATTCCCAGTGGCCTCTGGAGGGCACTGTTCAGTTAAGATTATTCCAGGGTAGTGAGCACCACACCAGCAGAGCATTTAAGGAAAAGGTATTTGAAACGATAGTTACTTATCCTGAGTACCCGCAACATGCTAACCACAGTGCTGCTTGCTTTAGGTATATTATATCTTAAACGATCACAGTGACTGTTTCTGTCCAGCAATTCCAGATTGTTTTCCAGCACGGTTACTTATTTCTGTAGGCATGCTATGAACGGGCGTCAAGTAAAAGGAAAGCTTTTTTTTTTCTTTTAATGAACAGGAAGACTGAGTTTACAGCTTCTGATGAGAAACAGTTCAAGTTCAGTTGGCCCTCCATGTACTCCTTTTTAATTAGAAAACAACAAATTAAATGTAGCGAGATTGCAACACAGAAGGAAAAAGGTGTTTGGTCCATGGGGGTGTAAATACCTGGATCCCTCTTCTCTCTCAAGGCGAGGCAATGTGTTTCCTGTCTCCTGCCTTTTATCCCCTGCAAGATAATCGTGCTGGTTTCATGCCAGGCTGTGGGCTGCTAGGGAGTGGGGGCTGCTCTGCAGGGGTAGAGTTTTTGTTCTTCTCTACCTTGCTCAGCGCCACCTGGTGGGGAGGGTAGGAGTGAGGCTCCACACCTTTCCAGGTAACAGTTCCCTGCAGACTGAAAACAGCCACTCACCTGTTTCCCTTTTATTTTTATTTTTTACAAGATATTTGAGGCTGGGTGTGGTGGCTCACGCCTGTAATCCCAGCACCTTGCGAGGCTGAGGTGAGGGCATCACTTGAGATCAGGAGTTTGAGTCCAGCCTGGCCAACATGGTGAAACCCCATATCTACTAAAAATAGAAAAATCAGCTGGGTATGGTGACATGCACCTGTAATCTCAGCTACTCGGGAGGCTGAGGCAGGAGAATTGCATGAACCCGGGAGGCAGAGGTTGTAGTAAGCCAAGATTACACCACTGCACTCCAGCCTGGGCAATAATATTTCTGTCTCAACAAAAATAAATAAGTAAAAATAAAAATAATTTAAAAATAGCCTTAGTGAGATGTTCACGTACTACAAAATATATCCTTTAAAATGTACAATTCAGTGGCTTTATATATTCACAGCATTGAGTATCACCAATATCTAATTTTAGGACATTTTTATCCTTGCAAAAAGAAGCCACATACCCATTACAGGCATTCACCATGCTCGGCTTCTCCAAGCCCCGGGAGAACAGAGGCTGCTTTCTGTTCCTATAGATTTACCTATTCCAGATATTTCAGTCCGTGGTCTTCTGTAACTGGCTTCATTCATTTAGTGTAATGCCTTCAGTGCTCATCGATGTTTCAGAACATAGTATTCCATATGTTTAACCATATTTCTTTAACCATTCATCCATTTGTGGAGACATTTGGGCCTTTTCCACTTTTTGACTCTTATGAATCATGCTGTGAACATTAGTTTACAAGCTTTTGTATGAGTACGTTTTCAGTTCTCTTGGGTATATACGTAAGAATGGAATTGATGATGATATAGTAACTCTATGTATAACTTTTTAAGGAACTGCCAAATTGTTTTCAGGACCATTTTACATCCCCACCTGCAGGGTATAAGGGTTCTAATTTTTCCATATTCCTGCCAACATGTGTGATCTGTCTTTATTAGATCAGCCATCCTAGTGAGTGTCAAGTTACTGCACTGTGACTTTGATTTGTATTCCCTAATGGTTAATCATGTTGAACACCTTTTCATGTGTTTTTGACCCTTTGTACATCTTTGGAGATACGTCTACTTATTTTAGTTTTTGAGACAGGGTCTTGCTCTGTCACCCAGCCTGGAATGCAGTGGAATGAGTGTGGTACAGAGGCTCACGGTAGCCTCAGCCTCCTGGGCTCCAGCAATCCTCCCAACTTATTCTCCTGAATAGCCAGGACTACAGGCACATGCCACTACACCTGGCTAATTTTTAAATTTTTTTTGGTAGAGATGGGGTCTTGCTATGTTTCCCAGACTAGTCTAAAACCCCTGGCCTCAAGCGATCATCATGCCTCAGCCTTCCAAAGCACTAGGATTACAAGCGTGAACCACCATGCCCAGCTAGAAATGTCTACTTAAATCCTTTACCCGCTTTCAGATTGAGTTGTAAGAATTCTTTATATAGACTAAATAGCCTAGCTATAAGTTCCTTATCAGATATGTGATGTACAGATATTTTCTCAGGCAGCTGCACATTTTAACAATTGCCATAGTTTTTTTCAACAAATAACCTAGGGATAAAGCTGTTCTTGCAGCATCAGCTCTGAATCAAGTCAAGTAAAGAGAAACCTTGAAAATGGAGCCTTTTAGCGAGCCGCCCGACAGGTCAAATAGTAGCAGTGCTGTGAAGTTAAGAGTTTTTGGGGACCTCCAAACTTCTTCTGCCTCAGTGGCTGCTAGTGATGTTTCAAGCTTTTGGCTAACTTCCAGAGCTCTGAAAAAGTTGATTTTGATCCTTTTTTCCAGTGTTTTTGTTACTCTTACAGAGGTATAGATTTTTGGAGGTCTTTATTTTTATCATTCCAGAAGTACTTTTTCCAGTAAACTTATCTTTGAAATATACCTCAAGGCACATATCAAAAGTAATCAGCTTAGTGAATATTTTTTTTGACAGTCTTCCTCTGTCACCAAGGCTGGAGTGCAGTGGCATGATCTCGGCTCACTGTAACCTCTGCCTCCCATGTTCAAGTGATTCTTCCATCTCAGCCTCCAGAGTAGATGGGATTGCAGGCATGTGCTGCCACATCTGGCTAATTTTTGTATCTTTAGTAAAGATGGGGTTGAAAAGGCTGGTCTTGAACACTTGACATCAGGTGATTGCCTGCCTCAGCCCCCCAAAGTGCTGGGATTAGAGGTATGAACCACCACACCCAGCCCAGCTTAGTGAACTTTTATATTAACCATCACCCAAACTGAGAAACAGAGCTTAACTAGTACATCAGAGCCCTCTTCATGCCTCTTACCAGTTACTAACTCTACCTTGCCAAAGTAAAGTGGTATCAATAGCTGTAAGAACTTTCCTGTCTATGGCTGGGTGTGGTGGCTGATGCCTGTAATCACCTTGGGAGGTCAAGGTGGGTGGATCACTTGAGATCAGGAGTTTGAGACCATCCTGGCCAACATGGTGAAACCCCATCTCTACTAAAAATACAAAAAATTAGCCAGGTGTGGTGGTAGGTGCCTGTAATCCCAGCTGCTTGGGAGGCTGAGGCAAGAAGGTCACTTGAATCTGGGAGTTTGGAGGTTGCAGTGAGCCAAGATTGGCCACTGCACTCCAGCCTGGGTGACAAAGCGAGACTCCATCGCAAAACAGCAACAACAAAAACTTTCTTGTCTAGTACCAATATGATTTTTTTCAACTCTGTTTGATTCTACTTGTTCAAATTTTCCCTCCAAATCACTCCCTTAATACATTTAATCTGATGGCATTTTTAACTTGTGAATTTTTTTTTAATATTCAACTATAAAAAATTATTAACTAGCCTATTTGGGATATCTGTTTGTTTGTGTCAAGCTCCTCCTGCCTCCTCAGATTCCTCTGTCGTCATGACCATTTCCCTAGCAGTAAGCCAGGCCCTGGAGTGCTGGCTGTTAATGCTCCTCTACCCCTTTTCCTAGTCGTGCAGACACCCTTGATCCTTCACCTAAAAAGGGAAGCTGAAACGTCTTCAGGATAAAGTTACGTGTTTTTTCATGAGACTTCTGCACAGTGTCCAAACACTCTGATCTGTACAGACAGAAAGGACACTTTTTTTTTTTTTTTTTTTTTGAGACGGAGTTTCGCTCTTGTTACCCACACTGGAGTGCAATGGCGCAATCTCGGCTCACCGCAACCTCCGCCTCCTGGGTTCAGGCAATTCTCCTGCCTCAGCCTCCTGAGTAGCTGGGATTACAGGCACGCGCCACCATGCCCAGCTAATTTTTTGTATTTTTAGTAGAGACGGGGTTTCACCATGTTGACCAGGATGGTCTCGATCTCTTGACCTTGTGATTCACCCTCCTCGGCCTCCCAAAGTGCTGGGATTACAGGCTTGAGCCACCGAGCCCGGCCCGAAAGGACACTTCTTGAGAGTCTTTTGGGAGAAGCCTTACCCTACAATTCTGATTTCTTTGCTTTTCCTGACCAAGGCTTCTCAGGCTAATTCAGAGCCATTGTGGCACACTCAGAAAGCAGGCGTTGACATTCTGAAGTTCCTTCTCCGGAGGAATTCTCCTAGTGGGAAAGCAACGGGGGGCTGGAAGACTTCCATGGGGCAACTTATGACGTGTGGAGACCCGGCTCCCTGTTAGTCTTTTTCCTTATCAGAGATCATTACTCTGTAGAAAAGGAGATGTTCTAATGGGGGATTAAGCTAGATGTAGGAAGTCACAGTGATATGGACATTTGAAAGTAGTTGCTTGGGAAGTGAAAAGGGGTCAAAGTGGTTGAACTTCATGGTACAAAGAATAACTATGGCACGGGAAAAACGATAAGTGGAGTACAAAGTTTGGACAAAGATAAGGGCTTAAAGAAACTAATGAAATGATTAAAAATCAGTTCTGATTTTTTTTTTTTTTTTTTTTTGAGACAGAGTCTTGTTCTGTTGCCCAGGCTGGAGTGCAGTAGCGTGATCTCGGCTCACTGCAACCTCCGCCTCTGGGGTTCAAGCAATTCTGCCTCAACCTCACGAGTCGCTGGGACTACAGACGTGAGTCACCACGCCCAGCTAATTTTTGTATTTTTTTAGTAGAGACAGCGTTTCACCATGTTGGCCAGAATGGTCCTGATCTCTTGACCTGTGATCCGCCCACCTCGGCCTCCCAGAGTGATGGAATTACAGGCGTGAGCCATCGCGCCCAGCCTCCTGGTGAATTTTTCTCTCCACAAGCTGAGGTCATCCACCACCTGTGGTCGATGACCTCAGCTTGTGGAGAGAAAAAAAAAAACAAAATCAGTGACTAGGGAACACACCTTTAAGAGCTTTATCTCATTTGAGCATCAGTTGGTCTAAATAAGGGGTGATCAAAAAGCAAGAAACATGAACTCTTCAGGAATATTTGCTTTTGAGAAATATCTGCTAGTGTTTCAAAACTTTCATAGCCTCATGAAGTGGATTCAACTCTTAGATGTTTTTGAGACAAAGAAAGAACACTCTGTGTGTTAGAGGAAGACGCTTCAAACTGCTGCTGTGCTGACTTCTTCCTGCGTACGTCATCCAAAGATAGTGGAGCCGAACGATGGTCACTGATGTGTGTGCATCAGTGGCTGCCTGGCCGTGAGATGAGATCACTGCAAGTTAGTATCCCTCCAATGTCTTCCACACCTTTCTTCTACGTGCTGTGCTGTTCTGTTTAATGTTTTCAAAATTGTATCTTTTAGAGTTGGGTACAGTGGCTCACACCTGTAATCCCAGAACTTTGGGAGGCCTACGCAGGTGAATCACTTGACGTCAGGAGTTTGAGACCACCCTGGCCAACGTGGTGAAACCCCGTCTCTACTAAAAATACAAAATTAGCTGGGCATGGTGGTGAGCACCTGTAATCCCAGCTACTCAGGAGGCTGAGGCGGGAGAAAACGCTTGAACCCAAAGGTTGCAGTGAGCCGAGATTGCACCATCGCACTCCAGCCTGGGCAACGAGAGTGAAACTTCTTCTCCAAAAAAAAAAAAAGTATCTTTTAGCTTCAAGGACCCTGCCTTACTGACCAAGACGATAAGAATTCATCTAGGGACAGTTATATGAACTCATCTTCTCGGTCTTGATTTCTCAAGCTGATGTTTAACTTTTCCTCAGTTGGACTGAGAAAATGAAAGCTTCATTGTCCTGGGTTGAGTGAGCATCTCTAACTAGCACAGCACCTAACACCTGGCAAAAGCTCAGCAAATGTTTGTTGAGAGACATAAGCATTCCTTCGGAAAAATCCAAGTCTTGCATTTGTGCCTCCCCCTCTCCCATTCCCCTCCCCTCCCCCTTCCCCTCCCTTCTTTCTCTTGCTCTCTCTTTCTTTTTCCTTCCCTCCTTCCCTCCCCCCCGCCCCCCATTTCTCTCTCTCTCTCTCTCTCTCTCTGATGGAGTCTGGCCCTGTTGCCCAGGTGGCACAATCTCAACACACTGCAACCTCCACCTCCTGAGTTCAAGCGATTCTCCTGTCTCAGCCTCCCAAGTAACAGATTAGTCACGTGCCACCATGCCCGGCTAATTTTTATATTTTTAGTAGACACGGGGTTTTGCCATGTTGTCCAGGCTGGTCTCCAACTCCTGACCTCAGGTGATCCGTTCACCTCAGCCTCCCAAAGTGCTGGGATTACAGGCATGAGCCACCTCGCCCGTCCTGTGTATCTTCTCTCACTGGTCCTGAGTCAGTCCCATTATTTCTGGCAGGCACATCACTCATTGAGAATGTAGTCATAAACCCTTGTGGGTCTCAATTGGGAATGTCCATGACTGTCCACCTAAAAATAAATAAAAGTGTTATGTGTTAAGTGCTTTTTAAATCTGCTGTTTGCAAAAAAGATTCTGCATTGGTGCTCCCAATTTACCAGTCTTGACTTAGATGTTTTGAAATAGAATGAAATGTATCCCTATTTAAAAACAGCACAGTGGTGGTATTTGTGTAAGCCTGTTTCAATGTTTTCTCTACAAATGAATGATTTTATTGGCTTTTTTTTTTTTTTTTTTAGACAGAGTCTTTTGCTCTGTGGCCCAGGCCAGAGTGCAATGGCATGATCTCAGCTCACTGCAACCTCCACCTCCAGGGTTCAGGCAATTCTCTTGCTTCAGCCTCTCAAGTAGCTGGGATTAACGGTGTGCAGTAGCACGCCCAGCTAATTTTTGTATTGTAGCGATGGGGTTTCGCCGTGTTGGCCATGCTCGTTTTGAACCCCTGATCTCAAGTCATCCGCCTGCCTTGGCCTCCCAAAGTGCTGTGATTATAGGTGTGAGCCACTGCACCTGGTCAATTTTATTGATTTTGAGGGAAAAAGCCACAATTTTTACAAATTTCCCCAACTTGATCTAAATCCTCCTTTCTTTTTTCTGAGATCGAGTCTCGCTCTGTCACCCCAGCTGGAGTGCAGTGGCGCGATTTTGGCTCACTGCAATCTCTGCCTCCTGGGTTCAAGCGATTATCCTGCCTCAGCCTCCTCACTAGCTGGGATTACAGGCATGTGCCACCAAGCCCAGCTAATTTGTATTTTTAGTAAAGACAGGGTTTCTCCCTGTTGGTCAGGCTGGTCTCAAACTCCTGACCTCAGATGATCTGCCCACCTCGGCCTCCCAAAGTGCTGGGATTACAGGTGTGAGCCACTGTGCCCAGCCAGCTAAGAATGGATTTATATTTTTAAAAGTTCATAAAGAATATGAGGCCGGGCACAGTGGCTCATGCCTGTAGACCCAGTACTTTGGAAGGCTGAGGTGGGTGGGTTATTTGAGGTCAGGAGTTCAAGACCAGTCTGGCCAACATGGTGAAACCCTGTTTCTACTAAAAATACAAAAAGTTAGCTAGGCATGGTGGTCCACACCTGTAGTCCCAGCTGCTCAGGAGGCTGAGGCTGGAGAATCGCATGAACTTGGGAGACAGAGGTTGCAATGAGCTGAGATCATGCCACTGTATTCCAGCCTGGGTGACAGAGTGAGACTCTGTCTCAAAAAACCAACAAACAAAAAAATTGGCCAGGCATGATGGTGCGTGCCTGTAGTCCCAGCTGCTTGTGAGGCTGAGGGGGGAGGATCACCTGAGCCAGTAGGTAGAGGCTGCAGTGAGCCGAGATCACACCACTGTACTCCGGCCTGGGTGAGTGATACAGTGAGACCCTGTCTCAAAAA
>NW_022436951.1:10477221-10497157 GCF_009761245.1 Sapajus apella | reverse complement strand
TTGGCTTTTTTTTTTTTTTTTTTTTTTTTTTTGAGACAGAGTCTTGCTCTGTGGCCCAGGCCAGAGTGCAATGGCATGATCTCAGCTCACTGCAACCTCCACCTCCAGGGTTCAGGCAATTCTCTTGCTTCAGCCTCTCAAGTAGCTGGGATTAAAGGTGTGCAGTAGCATGCCCAGCTAATTTTTGTATTGTAGCGATGGGGTTTCGCCGTGTTGGCCATGCTCGTTTTGAACCCCTGATCTCAAGTCATCTGCCTGCCTTGGCCTCCCAAAGTGCTGTGATTATAGGTGTGAGCCACTGCACCTGGTCAATTTTATTGATTTTGAGGGAAAAAGCCACAATTTTTACAAATTTCCCCAACTTGATCTAAATCCTCCTTTCTTTTTTCTGAGATGGAGTCTTGCTCTGTCACCCCAGCTGGAGTGCAGCGGCGTGATTTTGGCTCACTGCAATCTCTGCCTCCTGGGTTCAAGCGATTATCCTGCCTCAGCCTCCTCACTAGCTGGGATTACAGGCATGTGCCACCAAGCCCAGCTAATTTGTATTTTTAGTAAAGACAGGGTTTCTCCCTGTTGGTCAGGCTGGTCTCAAACTCCTGACCTCAGATGATCTGCCCACCTCGGCCTCCCAAAGTGCTGGGATTACAGGTGTGAGCCACTGTGCCCAGCCAGCTAAGAATGGATTTATATTTTTAAAAGTTCATAAAGAATATGAGGCCGGGCACAGTGGCTCATGCCTGTAGACCCAGTACTTTGGAAGGCTGAGGTGGGTGGGTTATTTGAGGTCAGGAGTTCAAGACCAGTCTGGCCAACATGGTGAAACCCTGTTTCTACTAAAAATACAAAAAGTTAGCTAGGCATGGTGGTCCACACCTGTAGTCCCAGCTACTCAGGAGGCTGAGGCTGGAGAATCGCATGAACTTGGGAGACAGAGGTTGCAATGAGCTGAGATCATGCCACTGTATTCCAGCCTGGGTGACAGAGTGAGACTCTGTCTCAAAAAACCAACAAACAAAAAAATTGGCCAGGCATGATGGCGTGTGCCTGTAGTCCCAGCTGCTTGTGAGGCTGAGGTGGGAGGATCACCTGAGCCAGTAGGTAGAGGCTGCAGTGAGCCAAGATCACACCACTGTACTCCGGCCTGGGTGAGTGATACAGTGAGACCCTGTCTCAAAAATAAAAAGCGCAAAGCAAATCAAGTCACACCAACGAAACTAAGATGAACAGCTAAAAAAGAGAGAAAATACGGCTGGGCGCGGTGGCTCAAGCCTGTAATCCCAGCACATTGGGAGGCAGAGGCGGGTGGATCACAAGGTCAAGAGATCGAGACCATCCTGGTCAACATGGTGAAACCCCGTCTCTACTAAAAATACAAAAAATTAGCTGGGCATGGTGGTGCGTGCCTGTAATCCCAGCTACTCAGGAGGCTGAGGCAGGAGAATTGCCTGAACCCAGGAGGCGGACGTTGCGGTGAGCCAAGATCACGCCATTGCACTCCAGCCTGGATAACATGAGTGAAACTCCGTCTCAAAAAAAAAAAAAAAAAAAAAAAAAGAGAGAGAAAATATATGTGTATATGGTATCTGTGAAGTTCAGAAACAGGCAAAATACACAAAATTCTGAGAGATCGTCAATCCGTAAAATATAAAATTATATTAAAAATTATATTCTGCATTTTCATACTTTATGGACCCTAGGTTTATTTATTTATTTAACTTTTAATTTTTTTTTTTTGACAGAGTTTCCCTCTTGTTACCCAGGCTGGAGTGCAGTGGCATGATCTTGGCCCTCCAGATTCAATCAATTCTCCCACCTCAGCCTCCCAAATAGTTGGGATTACAGATGCCCACCATCACACCCAGCTAATTTTTGTATTTTTCTTAGAGGTGGGGTTTCGCCATGTTGGCCAGGCTGGTCTTGAACTTCTGACCTCTAGTGATCTGCCTGCCTCAGCCTCCCAAAGTGCTGGGATTACAGGTGTGAGCCACCATGCCCTGCTCACGTATATTTTAATCCCCAGAAACCCCTGGAGCTGGAAATGCTCCTCAAAGAGATCTGTATAATCATGTAGCTCAGCAGCACAAAAAGCCTCTCATCTCTGGAATAACAGTCTAAAAGATTTTGATAATTAACCCTCCTTTTCTTCTTTGAAAAAGAAACACACCCAATTTCAAACAGGTAAACAGTCATGTCAATTTGCAGGTGAGTTTTCCAAAGCTGATCTGGAGGCATTGTTCTCTGAAAATAAATAGAACAAAGGCTAGGCAAACAAGGTGTCATTATTTTCTTCACAAGTCCATGGTTTTCAATGGTAGTTTTTCATTGACTTAGAGGAGTAGGCTGATATCCATGCAAATGAACTCTAAAACCTCCCTGCCACTCTCACGTTATAGCACAGCTAGGGCACTAGGTGAGCCACAGAGAATTTCAGGTCTGGGACATTCCCAGGAGGCCAGGTCTGTGAGCACATCCTGCATACCTGGCTTAGCTGACCTCCACACCAATTCTGTTGTGAGAGTTTCTCCATTATCTGAAAAGTCTTTAATGGCCTGGGAGAGAGAGCTCAGCCTCTGCATCTCCCATCCTCCCATGTGGCTTTTCAACACGCATCCCTCCTGCCCTCCAGATCATCTGACCTGCAGGGACCCCAGGAGCTCTCACCAGAAAGATTCAGGCACCTGTTCTGGGTACAAGTTGCCCTCCTCTGCCATCCTTGCATTGTTGTTAACTGCAGAAAAATAGGAAAATGTCGTTGCTTTTGAATTCCTTCAGTTTGCTTTCAATTCTTTTACTCCCCTCCAGAGGTCATCTTTGAAGACAGTTCTGTTGACAGGGGGTGCAAAATCTTAATTTACCTTCGTAGTACTCCTTGAAGAGGACTTCAGAGTTCAAAGCGAACAGAAAGACAATTGTTTGCTTTAGTGATCTTTTATCATTTTATCCTTTGTAATGACCACAGAAGAGAAAGGAGTTTGCACATAAGTTATAAATAATCATGTCAAGGGAAAATGTGGTAAAAGAAAAAAAAAACAGATTTTAAGAGCTCATTTTGTTATTATAGAGTAAATAAGCGGCAAATATTTGGTTCGTGATATTTCTAAACCTCAAATTTAAGTTTTAGAACTGAGATCTACTGCCTAAGAGATAGCAACCTGGACATGGAATATAATCTTTATTTTTAAGAAACTTAGGCCAGGCATCGTGGCCCATGCCTGTAATCTCAGCACTTTGGGAGGCTGAGGTGGGCAGATCACTTGAGCATCAGAAGTTCAAGACCAGCTTGAGCAACATGGCAAAACCCCATGATATGGTTTGTCTGTGTCCCCACCCAAAACTCATCTTGAATTGCAGTTCAGTTCCTATAATCCCTATGTGTAGTAAATAACTGGCAAGAGCTCTTGTAATAGTGAGCTTTCAAGAGATCTGATGGTTTTACAACAGGTTTTTCCCTCTTTGCCCAGCACTTCTCCTTCCTGCCATCATGTGAAGGACATGTTTGCTTCCCCTTCTGCCATGATTGTAAGTTTCCTGAGGCCTCCCCTCAGGAGAGAATCAATTAAACCTCTTTCCTTTATAAATTACCCAGTCTCAGGCAGTTCTTTAGAGCAGCATGAGAATGGACTAATACACCCTGTATCTACCAAAAAACACAAAAATTAGCCAGGGATGGTGGCATGCACCTATACTCCCAGCTACTCAGAAGGCTGAGGTGGGAGGATCACCTGAGCCCAGGGAAGTTTAGTCTGCAGTGAGCCGTGATCATGCCACTGCACTCCAGCCTGGGTCAGACCCTGTTTTTTTTTTTTTTTTTTAAAAAAAAAAAAAATTTTTAAAAAAAAAAAAACAACTCATTTTATTCTAAAGCTTTCTTTGATTGGGGGGAAAAAATCCTGAAAGCTTAATTACCATGGGCCTTGCAAATGCTATTTATATCTCCCCCCCACACACAATGATTCAAGGAGTAGTCATTTTCATTATATACATATATGTTTTACAGTCCAGAGACGTCTTTTTTTTTTTTAAAAAAAAAAACACCTATTATGCCATAAATTCATAGGGAATAGGTTCCAGCAGCTCAGGCTCCTTCCCACTGTTTCTCACACAGTGTCCTTCTCTGGGTGGAGCAGGCTGGTGCTTCAGTTGAATCCAGGTGCCTTTCTCTTCGGCTTCTTTCTTTTTCTGATCATTTTCCTTCACGCGTTTCAGGAAGCAGTCTCGTCTCTCAGAGTGCTTAATGTGCTCAATATGCACATTAATTCTCTTGGCAAGAATCTTGCCCTTAACATGTTTCTTTACAACAATGCCAGCAGCATGCTGGGTGACACTGTAGACTCTTCCAGTTTTGCCATGGTGACACTTGTGGGGCATTCCCTTTCGAACAGTACCCATTCCCTTGATGTCTACAGTATCACCTTTCTTATGGATTTGCATCTATGTGGCCAAAGGAACGACTCCATGTTTTCTAAAAAGCCTACAGGACATATATTGGGTGTCTCTCTTCTTTCCCTTTATGTTCAGCATTTTGGTGAATTACTAAAGGATGGTGGTTCCACTCATATTTTTGAAGCCTCATTTTGGTTTGCTTTTTAAAGTGTGTTATCAAAAGGAAAAACATTTAAATTATAAAAGCACTATCTACTCAATTAAGTAAAGCATAAAGAAGAAAAGGAACATTACTTGTCATTCCACCATCCAGTGGTGGGATAGTGCTAATATCTGGTATATTTTCTTCTGAACGCTGTCCGTGCACAGGTGCACACACACACACACACACACACACACACACACACACACACAACACATCTACAAGAATGCTTTGCTTGGGTTATACACATCTGTGGGTGTGAACTTAATGAGTCCTGATTCTACCACTTATAAAATGTGTGACCTTGGGCTCTTTCTTAATCCCACTAAGTCAGGCTTTCCCTAACTGCAAAATGGAACAAAGAATAATACTCAGTGGGGAGCAGTGGCACATGACTGTAATCCCAGCATTTTGGGTAGGCTGAGGTGGGCGGATCATGAGATCAAGAGATTGAAACCATCCTGGCTAACGTGGTGAAACCCTGTCTCTACTAAAAATACAGAAATTAGTTGGGTTTGGTGGTGCGTGCCTGTAGTCCCAGTTATTCGTGAGGCTGAGGCAGGAGAATCACTCGAACCTAGTAGGCAGAGGTTCTAGTGAGCAGAGACCATACCACTGCATTCCAGCCTGGCAACAGAGCAAGAATCTGTCTCAAGAACAATATCTGGTTGGGTGTGGTGGCTCACACCTATAATCCCAGCACTTTGGGAGGGCAATGTGGGCAGATCACGAGGTCAGGAGTTGGAGACCAGCCTGGCCAATACGGTGAAACCCCGTCTCTACTAAAAATACAAAAAATCAGCCAGGCATGGTGGCATGACAGAGTGAGACTTCATCTCAAAAAAAAAAAAAAAAAAAAAGAACAATATGTAACTCCTAAGGCGATGAGAGAGTAAATGAGAGTCTGCATGTGAAGGCTTATCACAGGGACTGACACACCATGAACACTTAATGAAGGTGAGCCATTAATTTGTAACTTTCTCTTGTCACTTAAAACCATATAGCTTGATAAGCCTTTTGGTAGCTTTGAAAAACTACCGGTTCTCCTCCATTTCATCCCTGTCTTCGCTGGGATTTGCATATATTTGAACTCTTCTACACAAGTTAGAATCCTAAACCTACAATTACAGTCATTGTTAATATAATGTTTATGCACATCTACAGTTATGCGCCAGCTCATTCTAGCTCACACCTCTGCAAGGTAATTGTCATTATCCCCAGTTACGGATGAGAGAATCCAGGCTGATAAAGGAGGGATGAGATCTAAACCCAGGCCCCCTGGCTGCACAACCTCTGCCCACTGGGCCACTCACCCTGACACAGCCCATTCAGCCTTCTGAAGGCACTGGGATAAATCTGAAAGCAGTTTCTTGGCCTGAATCTGGCTGGTTTCTAATAGAGCAACTGCTAGCGGCTAGACAGGGAAACCCCCTGGACCAGAAGTCAAGAAACCTGGGTTCCTGGAAGTGCTCACATGCTTTTCACAGTTTCATCATTGTGGGGTGGGTATAATCACATCTATCATTCCTTCTTTGTGGGGTGAAGTGAAAGGCATATAAAAGCAAAGATATACTAACAATATGACAGGGGTTTAAAAAGGTATAGATGTCTTTGTGGCTAAGTACGAATACTTTCTTTTTTTTTTTTTTTTTTCCTCCACCTCCCTACTAATACTTTCATTACTAATTACTATTACTAATAATAATGAAAGTTTTTTTTTTCCACCCCTGTTTTTTCTTTTCATTTTTCTTTTTGAAATGGAGTTTCACTCTGTTGCCCAGGCTGGAGTGCAATGACTCGATCTCAGCTCACTGCAACCTCTGCCTCCCAGGTTCAAGTGATTCTCCTGCCCCAGCCTCCTGACTAGCTGGGATTACAGGCGTGTGCCACCACACCCAGCTAATTTTGTATTTTTAGTAGAGTCAGGGTTTCACCATGTTGGTCAGGCTGGTCTCGAACTCCTGGACTACCACCCCAGACTACCACCCTGTTTTTAATGAAATTCTTCATGACTCTGGTAATTCAAAGTGTTTTCCCACCCTGGACATATTAACAACTTTTTCTTTTCTTTTCGTTTCTTTTCCTTTTCTTTTAGATGGAGCCTTGCTTTTTCACGCAGGCTGGAGTGCAGTGGCACAGTCTCAGCTCACTGCAACCTTCACCTCCTGGGTTCAAGCAACTCTCCTGCCTCAGCCTCCTAAATAGCTGGGATTACAGGTGCCTGCCACAACGCCCAGCTAATTTTTGTATTTTTCAGCAGAGACGGGGTTTCACCATGTTGGCCAGGCTGGTCTCAAACTCCTGAGCTCAAGTGTGCACCTGCCTCAGCCTCCCAAAGTGCTGGGATTATAGTGTGAGACACGACGCCCGACCATTAACAATTTTTTCTTGATCTCATCATGTCCTTCATTCTGTGTTAACCAGCCCGCCCCGGTTTCCATCAGAGCTTGCTTTCTACCGTTTCCCTCTCCGAGTCTCCCCCACAGTGCTCCAAGTGTGAACTGGAAAATAGTCGCAACAGGGTTACAGTTCCCCTTCATCCCTTCCTCCGCAGACATGCATTGATAAATGGGCTAAACTGGACCCTCCTTGGGGTTAGAGTGAGGTGGGCCCTCGGTACAGCGCCATGGGTAAACAACGTGGCTTTTAAGCTGAGATGGCCCCTGAAGCCTGAAGAGGAAGCCACGTTTTTCATTTGCAAGAAAATTATTCAGGGTTCTATCTGATCCTTTGCTTTTCCCAACTAGGAGCTTTTTTAGTTGATGGAGAACAGTGGTGGACCAGATAAGAACTGAGGCTGGAGTCCTAAGCTGCTTTTTGGGAGGCTTTCCTAGAGTTGGAGAGCATGGAATAATTAGGAAGGGGCATCTGATCCTTGAGGTCAATTTGGAAGAATTGAGGGAGCTACCTACCCTCAATTCAGTGTTTCCTGAATGTGGTTCGTTGACTTGTAAAGAAGAGACATTTTGATATATCATTATAAGAGAGCAAGTCAAGGTGAAGCACTCAATTGAATGCTGATTGCTTGGGAAGGGAAGAAGGGTCAAAGTGGTTGAACTTAATGATGCAAAAAGAATGATCATGGAGAGAATTATAAACGGAGTGAGAGAGGTTAGGCAAAGGCGAAGGACTTCAAGTCAGCTACAAAGAAAATGATTAGAAACCTATTCTTGGGAGCAGATGTCCATCAGAGTGAGAAACAGAGACCACAAAGGAATGTCTTCAAGCTTCTCAATTTGTAACAATGTGCATATGTTTTGTTTTCCATATGATTATTTACCTGTGACTGAGTAGAGAAATGATTTTTGTCAAGACCAAGGAGTAAGGACGTGGTTATTATAAGATTTTCAGATTTAATAAGTGAAAAATTCCATGTGATTTTTGCGATCTACTGAGAGTAAAAAAATTATTCATTTTTCAGCTGTGATTCAAATTCAGCTGGGTCTCCTGTATTTTATCTGGCAACGTTACTATAAACCTGTGTAAGGAAAGGCACCAGCCCCTGCTAGACAAAGGTTTGCAGGGGAAAGGAACAGCCTCTGGGATACTATCCAGTTTTAACTCTCCTAAGAGTTTATAGAAGGCCCTTCATGGTAACACAGCACTCACTATTATAAAGCCATCTGGCAGGGCTGGGTGTGGACCCGGCCTAGAGGTGAGCAATGGCTGCAATGGATTTTCTGCTTCTGAGTTTACATTGCCCAGTGCCCAGTTCTCAGGGATAAGTCAAAGCAGAAGACCTCTGTGAGCTGGAACAAGTTTCTTTGGTGCAAGGAACAGGGCAAGGGGAATGTATTAGTCCGTTCTCAGACTGCTATAAAGGAATACCCAAGACTGGGTAATTTATAAAGGAAAGAGGTTTAATTGACTCACAGTTCTGCATGGCTGGTTTGGGGAGTACAGGAAATTTACAATTATGGTGGAAGGCAAAGGAGAAGCAAGTACCTTCTTCACAAGGCAGCAGAAAAAAGAGAGAGTGAAGGGGGAAGAGCGCCATGTAAAACCATCAGATCTCACGAGAGCTCTCTCAGTACCATAAGAACAGCATGGGGGAAACCACCCCCATGATCCAGTCACCTCCCACCAGGTTCCCTCCCTTGACACATGGGAAGTACATTTTGGGATGAGATACGGGTGGGGATACAGCCAGACCGCGTCAGGGAAGATGGAGCAGGTACAGGCAAGGGTGCTCTTATGCCTTTGAAGAGAAAACATGGAGAGGCCGGGCGCGGGGGTTCACACCTGTAATCCCAGCACTTTGGGAGACTGAGGTGGGTGGATCACCTGAGGTCAGGAGTTTGAGACCATCCTCACCAACGCGGTGAAGCCCCTTCTCAAAAAAAAAAAAAAAGAGAGAGAGAGAAAACAGGAGAAATCGCCGTCATATGCAATTGACAGGAATATGTATTAATGGGAGTAAGGTTGGGTAAGATTCTGTATCTGGTTAGTAGGAGTTCGTGAATGCTTCTTGCAGATGGGGGGACCATTTTATTTTAAGACATAGGCTCACTCTATTACCCAGACTGGAGTCCAGTGGCACAATCTCGGCTCACTGCAACCTCCTCCTCCCAGGTTCAAGTGATTCTCCTGCCTTAGCTTCACAAGTAGCTGGGATTATAGGCATTTGCTACCACACCAGGCTAATTTTTGTGTTTTTAGTAGAGATGGGGTTTCACCATCTTGGCCAGATTGGTCTCAAACTCCTGACCTCAGGTGATGCTCCTGCCTTGACCTGCCAAAGTGCTGGGATTACAGGCGTGAGCCACTGTACCTGGCCTGTTTTATTTTATTTTCAAATAAAACAATAAAATATTGTGTTTTCTAAAGTAAAATAAAGAATGAAGTAGACTTAGGATATCAGATGGGAGTGGGGAGCCACTACACACAAGTGAGGTCGCCGCTGTAAAACTTTCAAGATGGTTGGGGAGGGGACTCTCTAAGCCAAGCCCAGGTCTTGACTAGCTACAGTAGTGGAATAAGCTGGGCCATAGTGGGAGGAAAGGGCAATGTAAGATATTTAGGGGGCTGTGAAGACTAGAATCAAAGTCTGTGCTTTGTATGAAAGGAAGTGAGCGGCAGTGTACACCTTGGCGCAACTCAGGGTAAAAGGAGTACGGTAATTGGTGAAAAGAGATTGCTGCAGGCAGCAGCGGCAGAGAGGACAGCAGCGCCAGAGAGGACGGGGCCTAGTGGTGGGGAATCTAGCAAAAGGAAATTATAATTGTACTTAGGGAATTCTGTCATTCAATATGCATCGGCCAACCCTTTATTGAGGACTTCATCACCTGTGGCCACTGAGGATCCAGAGATGAGTGAATTCCAATTTTTGCCCGCTAGGGATTGACAGTCTAGCAGTAGGAAAGAGCCTATAAACAGAGCAACTCTGGAGTTTTGTTTCACACAAGGGAAGCACTGGCCCACAGCAACTCACTTTGGCCAGGCACCGTCTTTTCCTGCCTGGATTCACGTGACAGCTTCCTTACCCTTCTTTTCACCTCTGCCCAGCTGGCCTTCTGGGATGTGCTCCTCCTTGTATTCAGTGTAATCTTTCTTTCTTTTCTTTTCTTTTCTTTTTTTTTTTTTTTTTTTTTGAGATAGAGCATTGCTCCGTCTCCCAAAGTGGAGTGCAATGGCACTATCTCAGCTCACTGCAACCTCCGCCTCCTGGGTTCAAGCGATTCTCTTGCCTCAGCCACCAGAGTAGCTGGGATTACAGGCATGTGCCACCATGCCCCGCCTCTGTGTAATCTTTCTAACATGGAAATCCGTCCACCTTACTCCTCTGTTAAAAGCCCGCCAAAGATGAAGCCCAAACCACTGCCTCCCAAGCCCTCACTCAGCTTCTGTTCAGTTTCCCTCTCTCCTCATACTGACCCCAGACCCACCAAATTTGCAGCCAGAATGAACCTTCCGGGTCCGCAAAACATGGCATCCCCCGTCTCTGCTATGGACCTTGGCCCTTGCCACTTCTGTTTCCTGGAATCTTTTCTTCAGGGCTCAGCTTACAAGCACTTCTGCAAGCCCTCTCTAACCTTTCAGTCTAATCAGGTGCCCCTGATGGCGTCTCCCAGTTCCCAGGACTTAGCAGTTATCCCATAATACACGATAACTGCCTGCAGCTGCATCATCTCACCTCCGCACCTAGCATGGCACCTGGCTCAATAAACCGTATTCTAAAAATCAACTCCTTTAATAGATTCAGCTTTTTCAGGGTGCAGGAAGAGACTTGCCCAGGTTATCTCAGGCAGTTGAGGTTTATCAGAAGGATCTCAGCAACGTGTAGGCAGCCATTTCAGCAACCCTTGGAGCTCCGAATGGGGAGGTGATTGTCAAGAAAGAAAGTGTTCAAAGCAGGGGGCGTTTTTGAGCTGAAATGTTGAGACAAATGGGTGTTTGCCAAGAGAGCAAGGCAGAGAAGGAGGTGTTGCAGCCCTGCCCGAACGAACTGGCCACTCAGAGTTGTCGTGTTCCTTTGTTCAACATCAGTAGCTTCTGATCATCAGGAAAGGTGGAAGCTGTTCACCTCCCGACCCACAGCCTCCCTACCAGGTGGGAGGTCACCATGAAAGCAAGTCCTTGACTCCTGCCTTTCCATAGAGTGGGTAGAGATCGTCCACAGCCTGCTTTATTCGATAAGTCTGGCAATGTCTCCACTGCTTGTTCTTGTAGGTGCTCTTTCCCGGCAGGTTCACTGTGAGGCACAGGCACCAGGACCCTGAACAAGAAGTGCCTGACCTCATCATCAGACCCAGTGACAGAATCTTCCATTAGCTGGGGAGGCCCAGGCCCATCTGCCCAGCTACGGCTAACACTCTGAGGGGTATTAGTCCATTCTCATATTGCTATAAAGAAATACCTGAGACTGGGTAATATATAAAGAAAAGAGGTTTAATTAGCTCACGGTTCTACAGGGTGCACAGGAAGCATAGCAGCTTCTGGGGAGGCCTCAGGAAACTTACAATCATGGTGGAAGGCAAAGGGGAAGGAGGCACGCCTTAAATAGCAGGAGCAGGACTGAGAGAGAGAGAGATTGAGAGAGAGAGAAACAGAGACAGAGAGAGAGGAGAGAGAGAGAGGGAGAGAGGCAGGGGGAGGTGCTACACACTTTTCAACAACCAGTTCTCACAGTAACTCACTCACTCTCATGAGAATTGCCCTAAGAGGATGGCGCTAACCCGTTCAAGAGAACTCCAACCCCTTGATCCAATCACCTCCCATGAGGCCCCACCTCCAACGCTGGGGATTACAATTCTACATGAGATTTGACTGCAGACGCAGATCCAAACCATACCAGAGGTGTTAGGGCTCTGCACACCCATCATCCTTACAGCTCAGCAGGCAAAGGCAGAAGTCCCTGTGCAAACCTTTCTAACCAACTTACCTTGATCATTCCACAGAAGAAAGAAATATTTCTAACTTCCATTTTGGTACCTTCAGAACCTTCTGCTGCAGATTTAGATAATGATATTTCAAGTGTTCACTGCAGCTGCAGAGCATAGACTCGTGATGGGTGTCTTTCACACATTAGCTCATGGCCTCTGGAATGTAGGTGATGGTGACATCACTTGACATCACACGGTCTGTATCAAAAAAATTTTTTTGAGAAAGAGCCTTGCTTTGTTACCCAGGCTGTAGTGCAGTGGCGTGATCTCAGATCACTGCCTCCTGGGTTCAAGCGATTCTTCTCCCTCAGCCTCCTAAGTAGCTGGGATTACAAGTGTCCACCACCACACCCAGCTAATTTTTGTATTTTTAGTACAGACAGGGTTTCACCATGTTGTCCAGGCTGGTCTCAAACTCCTGACCTCAGGTGATCCACCTGCCTCGGCCTCCCAAAGTGCTAGGATTACAGGAGTGAGCCCGGCCTAATCTTTTTTTTTTTTTTTTTTTTTTTTGAGATGGAGTTTTGCTCTTTAGCCCAGGATGGAGTACATTGGCATGATCTCAGCTCACTACAACCTCTGCCTCCTGGGTTCAAGCGATTCTCCTGCCTCAGTCTCCAAAGTAGCTAGGATTACAGGTGCCTGCCACCACACCTGACTAATTTTTGTATTTTTAGTAGATACAGGGTTTTGCTGTATTGGCCAGGCTAGTCATGCACTCCTGACCTCAAGGGATCCACCCATCTTGGCCTCCCAAAGTGCTGGGGTCACATGCATGAGCCGCCACGCCCAGCCCAAAATATATATTTTTTTTGGGGGGGGACGGAGTTTCGCTCTTGTTACCCAGGCTGGAGTGCAATGGCGCGATCTCGGCTCACCGCAACCTCCGCCTCCTGGGTTCAGGCAATTCTCCTGCCTCAGCCTCCTGAGTAGCTGGGATTACAGGCACGCGCCACCATGCCCAGCTAATTTTTTGTATTTTTAGTAGAGACGGGGTTTCACCATGTTGACCAGGATGGTCTCGATCTCTTGACCTCGTGATCCACCCGCCTCGGCCTCCCAAAGTGCTGGGATTACAGGCTTGAGCCACCGCGCCCGGCCCCAAAATATTTTAAAGTAAGTGTCAAGCAATATACAGAGTCAGTAGGGACATTCCAGGCAAGGTGATGGCCATCAGAAAAGCTCATGAGTGAATTCACAGGTATTCTTTTCTTGGTGGGAGTTAAGTTCATGTAAATGGATGTCTGTGAACTTATGTGTCAGAGACTCTTTTTCATTAAGGGCTGTGTGAGTGAATCGATGTCTTTCTTCACCTGTACGATGGGAATAATAGTGTCTGCCACATGGGCTTTTGGGGGAGGATTAAAAGCAAATATAATAGCTTAGCAGGATGCCTGGGACATAATGTCCAATAAACATTAGCTGTGGTTCTTTTTACTGTTGTTGTTGTTCGTATGAGGGTAAAAATAGTTGTTTTCCCATTGCCAAGTTCTGTACCTGATTTATAGTAGGCATTCAGTAAGTAGTTGCAGGAATTAATGCATTTGAGTCTCTTTATTTATATTCATTTGTTCAACAAATATTTATTGGGCACCTGTATACGCTAGGCACAGTGTGAGGCCCTGGGAATAAAACAGTGTCAGACCACATGACCCTTCCCTAAAAGGGTTTACAGTCTACAAGGGTAAGCAGACAGATGGATGGGCAGTGGGGACGCTACTGGGGTACATGGAGGGCCTGAATATATTCTAGGGAAGGGTCCCCCTTTTCCCTGGAAAAGGTGATCTCTAAGCTGAGTCCTGAGAGGTGAGTAGGAATTGGCAGGTGATGGTGTTTAAAGTGGGAAGGACAGCCTCAGCTTCAGTCTGTTCAGAGGCCCAAGGTAAGAAAGAACCTATCTTGTTATGCTCCACTCTGGGCAGGTGGTTTAGTTTGGGGCATCTCCCAGAGATGCTTCAAGATGACTAGAGACCACAGTTAAGTTTTACATTTTCTCATATACAACTGCACAAAAATTATCCATGTTTTCTGACTGTAAAAGGTAGAAATGGAAGAAGATATTGCCACCATGGCCAAAGAATGGGAGATGAGAAGAATCGTCTCTCTCAGCCAGGCACGGTGGCTCAAGCCTGTAATCTTAGCACTTTGGGAGGCTGAGGCGGGTGAATCACAAGGCCAAGAGATCAAAACCATCCTGGCCACATGGTGAAACCATGTCTTTACTAAAAACACAAAAATTACCTGGGCGTGGTGGTGCGTGCCTGTAGTTCCAGCTACTCAGGATACTGAGGGAGGAGAATCGCTTGAACCTGGGAGGAGGAGGTTGCAGTGAGCCAAGATTACACCACTGCACTCCAGCCTGGCGACAGAGCGAGACTCCGTCTCAAAAAAAAAAAAAAAAGGAAAAGCATTCTCTGTCTCCATCAGATGCCAGTAAGCATCCTTCCCTACAGTTGTGATTATCAAATATCTCTAGTCATTGCCAAATGCCCCTGCAGGGGTGGGGTAAGGGTGTGTAAAATAACACCTGATTGAGAATCTCTGGCTTACAATATCAGGCATCATCCTAGACACTAAGCCCCTCCTCTTCAACAAGACCTTAAGGCAGATGGTTTAAATATAAGGACAGGAAATGTCAGGTAACTTACCAGAATCCCATGGGTCATAATTATGGGACTTGTACTTTAAACCTAGGTCTTTCTTATTCCACTCCATCTCTGGACTGCCATGTAACACACAGTTCCAACACCAAAGGAACTTCAGAGGTATTTGGAGAGGTGTGATGTGAGCCAAGTAAGTTTCAGTGTGTTTCCTGGAGAATGAGTGATGTGAGCACTCACAAGAGAGAGGTAACGGTGGAAGGGAGGTCAGGAAACTTGTCCTGCAGAGATTAGAATATTCTTTGCATATTTGTGGGCAAACAGTGAGTTTGTGCAGAGAAGTGGCAGGAAGTAAGATCTGGACTGGTAGCATCGGGTAGCACTTAAGAGCAAGCACTGGTTCCAAAGAGACTCTGAGTCCTAGCTCCTCTCTGTACTAGTTGTCTGACCATGAGCTAATTAGGTAACCTTGTGCAGTTTTACCACCTGTAAAATGGGTGGCTGTAATAATTATATATCCTAAGATTGTAATAAGAATTTAATGACCAAATATGTGAAGGGCTTAGAACAGGTCTTGGCATCCTGTATGGGTGCTAGCTACTTAGTACTTGCTTCTGTTGGACTTCAAATAGAGTTTAGAATCTGTACTGTAAATAACGGCAGCTTTTCAATCAAGGCCTGCAAAGGTGTTCCATAGGTACCACAATTCCCCTTCCTGTGTTCACTGGAAGATCACCCATTGGTATATCTTTGGGTGGGAAACCAGTCTCCAGTTCCATGAACTGTTCTGTTCCTAGGGAACTATGCCAAATGGTTCAGCCCCTCTGTGGTGGCTTTGGATTCGAAGCATTTTGTTTGTTTGGTTGGTTTCTTTTTTTTGAGACAGAGTATCTCTCTGTCACCCAGGCTGGAGTGCAGTGGTGCAACCTCATCTCACCGCAACCTCCGCCTCCCGGGTTCAGGTGATTCTGAACTGTCTCAACCTCCCGAGCAGCTGGGGTTACAGGCATGTGCCACCACGCCCCGCTAATTTTTGTATTTTTAGTAGAGACAGGTTTCACCACGTTGGCCAGGCTGGTCTTGAACTCCTGACCTCAGGTGATCCGCCTGCCTCTGCCTCCCAAAATACTGGAATTACAGGCGTGAGCCCCCATACCTGGCTGGGGTTGAAGCATTGAGGACGTCTTCCCAACAGAGCTGCAAAGAGGGAAAGAGACACGGGCATCTGTTCAGACTTCATTCACTTATCCATCCATTCAATCAACATTGACTAAATACCTTTTTAATTCTGAGCATCATGGCATCATGTTTCCATTAACTACATCTGGGACATCAATAAGTCACCACCCCTGTGTGTCAGCCGAAAGTTGATTGGTTAGAATTGTCATTGTTTGGTTTCAGGACAATTCAAAGTTACTTTTGTGGACTGTGTCAGAATCCTGAGGTTTCTTCTCGTGCTTTGCTTGGTGCCACGGCTGGGGCTTGTGTTTGTGGAGAGCTGGTGGTTCTGAACGTGGTTGGGAATCTTCTCCTGGGAATTTCCGCTTTCTTCCTCTCTCCAGCTTTTTATAGCTGCATGAGGTTTAGATCTGTTAACAAACACTTGTATAATTATGCCCCTCTCTGTTTACAGATTCAGGATAAATTGTCCTAATGGGAAAATATCTGTCCTTTGGAGTAATTTGGATCAAGCCTTCTTATTTTTTGTTTGTGTGTGGTTCACTTGCCTTTCTAAAAATCATTTTGATGTCTGTTTCACTCATGACTCATCTATTGTTGATATACAACAGCACTCAATAAACCTCGTTAAAAATCTTGTCTTGATCTAAAAGTAGTTGACATTGGGAAAGTATGTGACCCATCCCTATGCTGTCTCATAAACACTGAGTCGAAGGAAACATTGGATTGTAAGACTCTTAGGGGACATCTGATAAGAAGTCCATGGAAATGACCTGCCAGGGCCGGGCAGGGTGGCTCATGCCTGTAATCCTAGCACTTTGGGAGACTGAGGAGGACGGATTGCCTGAGCTCAGGCATTCACAATCAGCCTGGGCAACACAGTGAAACCCTGTCTCTAATAAAATACAAAAAGAAAAATTATCCGGGCATGGCAGTGTACGCCTGTAGTCCCAGCTACTCGGGAGGCTGAAGCAAGAGAATTGCTTGAACCTGGGAGGTGGAGATTGCAGTTAGCCGAGATCACACCACTGCACTCCAGCCTGAACAGATCAAGACCCTGTCTCGAAAAAAAAAAAAAGAAATGACCAGCCAGAGGTCTGTGCTGAGCCGTGGATGTGAGTCTCTGTTTTGCAGAACGGGGTTTGTTAAAGCTGTCAAGAATAAGGCCCACTTTAAGAGATACCAAACGAAACTGAGAAGATGACGAGAGGGTAAAACTGATTACTATGCTAAGAAACGCTTGGTGATACAGGATAAAAATAAGTACAACACACCCAAGTGCAGGATGAGAGTTCGCCTAACAGAGATATCATTTGTCAGATTGCTTATGCCCATGTAGGAGGGGATATGAGAGTCTGCGCAGCATATGCACACAAACTGCCAAAATTTGGTGTGAAGGTTGGCTGACAAACTCTGCCACAGCATATTGTTCTGGCCTGCTGCTGGCCCGCAGGCTTCTCAGTAGGTTTGGCATGGGCAAGATGTAGGAAGGCCCAGTGGAGGTGACCAGAGATGAATACAATGTAGGAAGCATTGATGATCAGCCAGAATCATAGCCTTTACCTGCTATTTGGATGCACGCCTTGCCAGAACTCCCACTGGCAATAAAGTTTTGGAGGCCCTGAAGGAAGCCGTGAATGGAGGCTTGTCTCTCCCTGGCAGTACCAGAGGCTTGTCTCTCCCTGGTTACGATTCTGAAAGCGAGGAATTTAATGCAGAAGCGCATTGGAAGCACATCATGTGTCAGAATGTGGCAGATGACATCCATTTTACCTAATAGAAGGAGATGAAGATATTTACCAGAAACAGTTCTCTCAATACATACAGAACAGTGTAACGCCAGACAAGATGGGGCTGTAGTATAAGAAAGTTCATGCTGCTATACAACAGAATCCATTCTATGAGAAGAGGCCCAAGAAAGAAGTTAAAAAGCAGAGATGGAACTATCCCAAAATGCCCCTTGCCCAGAAGAAAGATCAGGTAGCTCAAAAGAAGGCAAACTTGGCTGGGTGTGGTGGCTCACGCCTGTAATCCCAGCACTTTGCGAGGCCAAGGCAGATGAATCATTTGAGCTCAGGGGTTTGAGACCAGCCTGGCCAACATGGTGAAACCCCGTCTTTACTAAAAATTCAAAAGAAATTAGCCGAGCATGGTGGCGGGCACCTGTAATCTCAGCTAACTGGGAGGCTGATGCAGGAGAATCGCTTGAACCCCGGAGGCGGAGGTTGCAGTGAGTGGAGATTGCATCACGGCACTCCAGCCTGGGCGACTGAGCGAGACTCCATCTCAGAAAAAAAAAGAAGGCAAGCTTCCTCAGATCTCAGGAGTGGGATGCTGAGAGATAAACCAAACAATTTTCTATAAAGGTTTTTCAGATAAAGGCAATAAACTTATTGACTAAGCAGCTGAAGAAAAAGAAAAAAGGAAATGACCAAGCAGAGTCTTGACCACCATGCTGGAAAATCTCATTTCAGTTCAGTGTGTCTTAGGGCATCACAGTCTTAAAGCATTTGTATTCATTCAACAGTCACAGAAGACCTACTGTATGCAAAGTTAGATTACAGATGAATAACTAAATGTATGAAGGTAAACTTTGATTTGAATTCTGCTTTGTGGGAGGTAGCAATGCACCTTCCCTACCAGAAAGTGAACTTGGTCCTTCCCTTCCGGTTATGCTGGGAAAAGATGATTTTCTTCCCACAGGCAATGTAAACCTATGTAAGGGCTGCTTTTCAATCAGCTTGGGCCAATAAGCATGAATGTTTCTTTTTGCTGTGCTTCCTCCCTCTGACTAGCTAAAAATACCTAATGATAAGAGGCAGTAGTGTCAAGATTAAGTACACCCTTTTGACTCAGACCAAATCGGTTTGAATTGAGACTCTAACATTAGCTGTGTTACTTAACCTCTTTGTGACTCAGTTTCCTTGTGTTAGAAAAACACTAATAACTATACCCACTTTACAGGGCTACCGCAAATAAAAAAAGATAATCTACATAAAGTACTTAGCACAGTGCCCAATATAATTACAGTAAGAGCTTAATAAGTCATAGCTCTTCTTATCATTATCATCATCAGCTAATTATTGAAACCCATTAAAAAGCAATACATCCTGTACACAGAACAGGAGTGAAACTATGAAACAGATTTATCAGGCTGGGCGAGGTGACTCACGACTATAATCCTAGCACTTTGGGAGACCAAGGCGGGTGGATCACTTGAGGTCAGGAGTTCGAGATCCACCTGACCAACATGGTGAAACCCTGTCTCTACTAAAAATACAAAAATTAGCCAGTTGTGATGGTGCGTGCCTGTAATTCCAGCTACTCTGGAAGCTGAGGCAGGAGAATTGCTTGAACCTGGGAGGTGGAGGTTGCAGTGAGCCAAGATGCCTGGGGGACAGGGCGAGACTCAATCTCAAAAATAAATAAATAAATAAATATAAATATCATCTAGTCTGTCCACAGTTGGGCATATTCTTATGCGATGCTCATCCCAATAAACAAAACAAAGATCCAGTGTTTTGAGGGAACATTACATTCTCATGGCACCTTATTTGTGAATTAGGGAACGCAGAGGTTCAGGATCTTTACTCCCACATGTGATGGAATAACAGCGGAATGCTGTAGTTCTAGAAGGGAATAGAAGGAGTTTTCTAGCCTGGCTTCTGCTTAAACATGCAAAACTATCACTTAGCATGGAGTCAGATAGATGGAGATTGCACAGCGATATGAGGTGAGACTCTCCTAAGGTCAAGCAGTTACCATTAGGATTAAGCAAGTCTTCTTTACATTGTACCCCCAATTTTTTTTTTTTTTTTGGAGACTGAGTCTCACTCTGTCACCTAGGCTGGAGTGCAGTGGCATGATCTCGGCTCACTGCAACCGCTGCCTCCTGGGTTCAAGCAATTCTCCTGCCTCAGCCTCCTGAGTAGCTGGGACTACAGGCAAGAGCCACCATGCCCAGCTATTTTTTTTTTTTCTTTTTCTTTTTCTTTCTTATTTTGAGACAGAGTCTCGCTCTGTCGCCCATGCTGAAGTGCAGTGGCACAATCTTGACTCACTGCAACCTCTCTGCCTTCTGAGTTCAACTGATTCTCTTGCATCGGCCTCCCGAGTAGCTGAGACTACAGGCACATGCTACCACGCCTGGCTAATTTTCTGTATATATATATATATATATATATATATAT
>NW_022436951.1:10449737-10477121 GCF_009761245.1 Sapajus apella | reverse complement strand
TGGGGTTTCACCATGATGGCCAAGCTGGTCTTGAATTCCTGACCTCAGGTGATCCACCCACCTCGGCCTCCCAAAGTGCTAGGATTACAGGCATGAGCCACCACTCCTGGCCTTATTTTCTGTATTTTTAGTAGAGATGGGGATTCACCGTGTTAGCCAGGATGGTCTTGATCTCCTGACCTTGTGATCTGTCCACCTCGGCCTCCCAAAGTGCTGGGGTTACAGGTGTGAGCCACCACAGCCAGCCTCCAAAATTCTAAAGTTGTATTTTGAATCTCTTACCTCTTCTGTCCTCTGTAGAGATGACAAAGAGCTGGTCAGTATCCTTTTTACGATAACTCTTCAAGTAGGAAAAGGCTGTTAAGTTTGTCTTTAATCATGTTTTTTCACTCTAGACTAAACAACTCCAAATCCTTTAACCTCCCCTCATAGGTTCTATTTGCTGTCTCTAATCACTTAGGTTTTTCTTTGGAACCTTTCCAGGGGCTCCACATCTTCCTTACAATAAGAGGCATCAGACTGGACATACCCCGCCCCCCACCAGAAAGAGTCTGTCTGCTGTCAAATTCTTTATTATGGGGTAGGAAGAAGGGGGGGGCACTTCCCTTTCCTGTCAAACTCCCACCAACGTGAGTTCACCCCAGCACTGCCTTGCCTATTTCTTATCAGTATAGCAGGCAGATTCCTATTAAATGCATGATCTGCTGTGACTCTCACCTCCTTGTCAGTTTTTCTTGAATCTAGACATTAAGCCCCATTTGTGCCTGTCATTTTGATCATCACCCCTGAGGATACCACTTTGAAATCAGCCATCAGGCTGAACTCTAAACTGTTTTTAATGAACCATTTCCTTGGTTGTGTGGAAGCTACTTTGGATTCTCTTAATGTATCAGCAGTTCTCACTCAAATTAATGTTATTTGTAGACCCTGGGTGTGCATGTAGCAATTTCAAGTATTATTTAAACCAGACCCAAGATAAAATTGTAGACCACATTCTAAGCACCCTGTTTGTTTACTGGGCCATTGATCTCTTTTCCAGTCAGCAGTGAAACCCCGGTTAGGGAAAAGACGCACCAGATCGTATCTTTCTGGCCTGCTGCTGATGAGAATGGCATATGTATGCAAAAGCTTTCCTGAAATTAAGGTATTATACAGATGTGGTCATATTTTTTCCCCCTTGAGATGGAGTCTTGCTCTGTTGCCCAGGCTGGAGTGCAGTGGTGAGATCTTAGCTCACTGCAACCTCCGCCTCCCAGGTTGAAGTGATTCTGATGCATCAGCCTCCTGAGTAGCTGGGCTTACAAGCGCTGGCCACCACGCCTGGCTAATTTTTATATTTTTAGTAGAGATGGGGTTTCACCAAGTTGGCCATGGCCAGGCTGGTCTTGCCCTCCTGACCTCGTGATCTGCCCACCTCAACCTCTCAAAGTGCTGGGATTACAGGCGTGAGCCACCCCGCCCAGCCTGTGGTCACATTTTTAATTCCCAGCACTTACACGCCCTAAACTGAGCTTAGGCAACGAAGATGAGGATAGGAGCAGAGTATTTATTTGCATGATACTTAAAACCATACATTTGTTTTTATTTATTAATTTAATTAATTAATTTATTTTTGAGAGGAAGTCTCAGTCTGTTTTCCAAGCTGGAGTGCAGTGGTGAGGTCTCGGCTCACTGCAACCTCCACCCCCTGGGTTCAAGCAATTCTCCTGCCTCAGCCTTCTAAGTAGAGTACCTGGGACCACAGGTGTGTGTCACCATGCCCAGCTAATTTTTGTATTTTTAGTAGAGATGGGGTTTCACCATATTAACCAGGCTGGTTTCGAACTCCTTACCTTAAGTGATCCACCTACCTTGGCCTCCCAAAGTGCTGGGATTACAGGCGTAAGCCACTGTGAGCCCGAACTTTATTATTTATTTATTTTATTTTATTTTCTTGAGATAGAGTCTCCCTCTGTAGCCCAGGCTGGAGTGCAGTGGTGCAATCTTGGCTCACTGCAACCTCCGCCTTCTAGGTTCAAGCAATTCTCCTGCCTCAGCCTCCAGAGTAGCTGGGATTACAGGTGTCCACCACCATACTCAGCTAACTTTTGTATTTTTAGCAGAGTCAGGATTTCACCATGTTGGCCAGGCTGGTCTTAAACTCCTGACCTCAAGTGATCTGCCCACCTCGAGCTCCCCAAGTGTTGGGATTACAGGCATGAGCCACTGGGCCTGGCCCATACATTTACTTTAAACAGCACTGATGTACACAGATAATTTATTATGTACCTGCATTGAAGGAGTGAGGAAAGAAGCTAAAACATTGGGAACTGTCATGGAAGAATAGAAAGGCAGCAAAGGAGCACTTCTGAAATTATTAGAAAGTTATTCAATTTGAACTTAATTCCCATGAAATGTATAGGATGCTAATGAAAGACGACCGCGTCTTGGCAGTAGAGTGGGAAAAGGGAAGGGGGAGAAGCCAACATTCATTGAAGCCCTTATAATATTTGTAAGCCAGATAGGTTCCGTTAGAGAGTTCTAATACCCTTGACTTTCTTTTTCTCTCTTTTTTTTTTTTTTTTGAGACGGGATTTTGCTCTTGTTGCCCAAGCTGGAGTACAATGGTACGATCTCAACTCACCGCAACCTCTGCCTCCCAGGCTCAAGTCATTCTCCTGCCTCAGCCACCCGAGTAGCTGGGATTACAGGCATGCACCACCACGCTTGGCTAATTTTTGTATTTTTAGTAGAGACAGGGTTTCTCCATGCTGGTCAGGCTGGTATCGAACTCCCAACCTCAAGTGATCCACCCAACTCAGCCTCCCAAAGTGCTGGGATTACAGGCATGAGCCACTGTGCCTGGCATCTTGGCTCTTTATGAAATCATCAGCCTAATTTGCTTTGACCCAGGAATTGCAGTGTTTGGAGGACTGGCCTGCAAAGCTTGTTCTCACTGGAGTAGTGTTTTCCTAAACTCCATGAGGTATTGTTGGTTGCAGTACCCACACCTTGAAATAAACCTTATCCTGGGGTTCTGTTTCCTTTGGGTTCTTCCAGAGGAGGACTGGTATGGCCTGGCACTCCTTGCCTGTTTCTGGTTTGGCTGTTGTGCCGACCTGAATGAAGCAACTAGGGGTAATTCCAGGGCTGGTCATGATGACCATTATTTCCTATGTACTCTGGGACTGCTTCTGAGAGTGGGCAGATTTCCAGCCCAGGCTTGACATGGGTTGGCCCTTCCTCGGCTCTAATTACCCATTCCAGTGGCAGTAATGGTACTGGGAATTGAAGCTTTCTTTGCCTCCTCCATTATAATTAATTGCTTCCAATTCCACCAGATCTGTCCCTTGCAAAGCTCATTTACTTTCAGGAGCTGCTGGATGTCCGCACCAGAGCTTAAAGAGAGAGGGGTGGAGTGAGACTGGGGTGTGACTCTAATATGAACCCCAAAGAGTGGAGTGTGTACCTGCCTGAGCAAGTCCCAGGAGGGAGGCCCAGGTCTTGAGTGAGTTTGTTTGCACTGAGATTTGTGCCATCAACCTCAGGAGCTCTCCATACCTCTGACTCAAGTCCCTGGGAGTTCCATCCTGGATGCCTTTTGTAGGCAGGTGAAATGTGTTTTGAGCAGAGGTTCCATAAGGGTTTGAGGTTTGGCACCAGCGACGCTTTTACTTTTCAGCAAATGTCAGGAGTAGAAAAAGGGAATGAATAGAATACAACTAAGTTTTGAAAAGCAGTGAAATGTGGGGTGACCCCCTCCCGCTGCCAGCCCTCTCCCCCGCTTTAAGAAAAGCAAACACTCTTTTCCTGTCTTATTTGTGTTCCCATTAATTTAAGACAGGAAGCCTCAGTGGGTGTGATGTAAACAATTCGGCCTCGTGGGTCGGGCTTCCTCATCAGTTTGCAGCTGGAGCGATGGCTGCGGGGCCGAGGCCCACTCAGGCCTCTCGGGGGATGGCTTGTTGACTGAACCCCACAGAAGGTGGGAGGGGTAGGGGCGCGGGAGAAGGTATAAAGGAAATGCTTCAGTCGTGCGGTCACCGGCGATTGTAATTCCGCGGTGGTAAATCTGGTTACTCCAGCAGAAAGGCTCTGACCGGAGATTTCTGGAAAGTTCCCTGACATCCTGCCCCATGCGATGGTTGTGATTTTAGCTGGGGGCTCCACCCCCTAAGAACCCAGGCTGCCGCCGATTATGAAACGGAGTGGCGGTGAAGTGTAATTGATGGGGGTGGGTGGAGCTTCTGGCCCGGGCGGGGAGGGAGAACTTTCGGAGCAGGCGAGGGGCTGGGGTCCGCCGCTTTCTCCTCTAGCCTGCTTCGGGTTTGCCCCAGGAGGCTCCTGAGCCCCTAGTGTCAACAAAGGTGTCTTGGATGAGAAGCCCCAAACTCCCTGAAATCCTCCCCAGGGCGGTTTCCTTTTCCCGGCCAGGGGAGTGACCAGGGTAGGGATCCTGGAATGCTGTGGGGTTTTGACAAGTGAGGCGGGGAGTGGCGAGCCGAGTTTAGGATTGCATTACAGGCTTTCCTAACCTCCTCCACCGCGGCGCGCAGGGAGGAGGGGGTCCTCCCACAGGCGCGGAGCCGGCGGAGAGCAGCCCTCGGGAAGTCCTGCAAGGGCTGGCGCGTTCCGGGAGGGCAGCCGGTCGCCGCCCGCGGGCCGCCCGCAGGTGATTAGGCTAATGAGCCGCCCCGGGGGCGCGGAGCCCGGCCCGGCGAGCGGATTACCCTGCGCGCGGCTGCAGCTGGCGGAGACTCCCAGGAGCCCCGGAGAGGGGGTCGGACGGGAACCCTCCGAAGGTGACTTCAGAACTGGAGGTAGGAAATGGGCTTCTCCGGCGACCACAGCCTCAGGTCTGATCTGGGTCGGGGTGCAGGTGGGGGCTGAATCCACAAATGTGGAGAGTTAGCCACAGCCTCGGAGCCGCTCCCTAAGCGCCTGCTCTTCGCATCTCCCGGACTCCTGGGGTGTGCTGTTTTTAAAGCGGGGGATTTGCGTGTGGAGAGACGGTTTGTGTTCCTCGGGAGGAGTGAGTGACTTGGAGCTGGTCTGTCAATGGCTGGACGGAAGGAGGCGCCCCGGGTGTGTGTGACGGGCAGGGAAGGGGTGCGCAGAGGGGACAGGTGGGGGGACCCCGGGACCAAGGCGGTTTCAGAACCTCAGGGGCCGTGCCGTTGAGGCCCCCGTAGGAGCGGGGTGCTTGGCAGCAGCCCGGGCATCTGTCAGTGTCCCCAACCCTCGCTAGCAGGAGGAGAGGCGGAGCAAAGCTGCCTTCTCTACCCGCGGGAACTGTGGATGCTCCCACACGAAGTCGTGATCTCCTTTGGGGACAGATCTTTGCCCCCAAACTGCTAAACAGCCTGCTTGGATAACAGCCCACCACTGATTCACAAAATGTTTTGGTTATAGGATCCACAAATCAAAGAGTTTTAGAGATGCAGGATGTTTGGAAAGAGCATGGCATTTTATGTCCTGTAGCTCCTCTCTACTAGGTAGTTTATAAACACTGGGAGTGAAATGAAGTCAGTCTTGTCTCGTGAGATGGAGGGAAAAAAGGAGGTAACCACAGCTGTCATCCTGGGAACCATGTGTGGGAGAAAAAGGCTCTGTGAATGTAAACAGTTAATGCTTTTCATAGAAATCGGCCGGGCTGAGTTTGATACCATAAACTCTAAATAATATAGAAATATCTTTACACACTTACTATAGTACATTCAGACTTTGCACTCTTACACTGCTTTGCAACTCTCAATTCAACTTTGCAGGTGAATTGCAAGGGCATAGTCTCACCCCAACTGCTAATCTGGCGGTTGAATACTAACCTGTAGGCGCCTGGGGCTCCTTTTGCTGGGATGTTAATGAGTTGAGGTCATGCGGGACCCACCCACAGTTAATTCTTCGGGATCTCCAGTCAAACCCACGGCCCCTGGGGGCAGCTGCGGGACTCTCAGACAGAATGGCCTTTGGGGAAGGAGGCCTGGGTCAGGCCTTAATTAAGAAAAGAAAGAGTTCTCAGAGTGGGCCACAAATAAACAAGAAAGGGAAAGTGATGGGGGTCGGGGAACCGAAGTGTGGACTTAGGCTTGCTCTGCGCCCTCAGCCTCTCTCAGCCTGTGTTGCTGGGGGTAATTTTCAGTCTCCCTTTAATCTAGGGATGAAGGGAAGACCGGTCTAAGAGCAGCAAAGTCACCAGCTGCCTTTCTGCCTCCTCACGTCCCTAAATTTCCCAGCGGGGCACCTGGCACTTGAGCCTTTGTTCTTGCTAATCTCTGTATGCTCCAGGCAGGTCACACTTAAGGAAGGTGTCATTGAAGAGAATGGCAAGTCCATTGCACCCTGTTTCCTGGGACATCGAGGTCCCTTACCTGCTGTGCCCTTTTGCTCAGCCCTGCCTTCTTCATCAAGTCTGTTTCCCAGAGGTTTGGCCAAGTGCTTGTTGCTCTGCCCTCCAGAGAGTGGGTTCTTCCTGATTTTATTGGGTTCTCCTTCTGTAATCTGATATATAGCCTGAGCTTCCCTCCTTATCAAAACTATATATACACACACATAATTTAAAAAGTCAAATATGTCTACAAACTTATAACTAGGGATGGTACTCACTCACCTTACCCCTCACCAACTTCCACTTCTTTTTATTCTCTAGAGATGGAGTCCCTCTCTGTTGCCCAGGCTAGAGTGCAGTGACACAATCTCAGGTCACTGCAACCTCTGCCTCCTGGGTTCAAGCTATTCTCTTGCCCCAGCCTCCAAGTAACTGGGACTACAGGCATGTACCACCACGCCTGGCTAATTTTTGTCTTTTTAGTAGAGACGGGGTTTCACTATATTGGCTAGGCTGGTCTTGAACTCTTGACCTCAGGTGATCTGCTTCCTTGACCTCCCAGGGTGCTAGGATTACAAGTGTGAGCTACCATACCAGGCCTTTTTGTATTTTTAGTAGAGGCAGGGTTTCATCATGTTGGCCATGCTGTTCTCGAACTCCTGACTTCAAATCATCTGCCCGTCTTGCCCTCCCAAAGTGCTGGGATTACAGGCATGAGCTCCCGTGCCCGGCCAGTTTCTTAGAGTTACAATAATACTTTCCTTCCTTCTCTTCTGGAATACCCAGTCAACTGGAAGGAGACCCTCATGGTTTGAATCTCTAATTTTATTACTGAAACCACCTTTGCAAAAATTAGAACAGCTGTGAATGTGAAAGAGATCTGATCTGACTCTATCTTGCTTCTAACCTCCAAGTTGTCCTGGGTGTAGGCCAGACTAACTTTGGGAGGAGTTTATAAACTTTGAAACAAAGATGATTAGAGCCCTTTCCCCAAAACAAATCCCGATGTTGCCTGGGGATCAGATAGGACTAACAGGTTAGCCATTAGCCACAAGATTTGCAGCTTGATAACATCACTATTATAGAACCTAAGATTGGCCTTTTGAGATGTCTTTTCAGGTTTTGGCATTTCCTTTTTCTTTTTTTGAGACGGAGTCTCTGTTGCCCGGGGTTGGAATGCAGTGGCATGATCTTAGCTCACTGCAACCTCTATTTCCTGGGTTCAAGCAATTCTCGTGCCTCAGCCTCCCAAGCAGCTGGGACCACAGGCATGCATCACTGTGCTCGGCTAGTTTTTGTATCTTTAGTAGAGACTGGGTTTCGCCATGTTGTCCACCAGGAAGTGGACTCAGCCTGAGGACCGTTTCCGCCCCCCATGATTGAATCCCCAGCCAGTAAGCAGCACCCATTACCTAGCCACTCTATCCCCCAAACTATCCTTAAAAAAACCATAGCGTTCGAATTTTCAGAGAGACTAATTTGAGTAATAAAATTCTGTTCTCCTATTCAGCTGGCTCTGTGTCAATTAAACTTCCTCTATTGCAATTCCCCTGTCTTGATAAATTGGCTCTATCTGGGCAGCAGGCAAAATGAACCTGTTGGGTGGTTGTATTACCTTTTTTCTTATACTTTCGATTTCCTTTTTAAAACAACATTTCTACTTCCTGGGAAATTTCCTCATTTTTGTCTTCCAACCCATATGTTCAATTTTTATGTCTGTCATATTTCTAATTCCCCAGAAAGCCTTAAAAATATCTGAAATTTTCTTTTTATAACCTCCTGTTACTGTTTCTTGGATGAAAAGCTTCTCAATTCTTTGTGGGTCTCAATTACAGCTTCTTTGAAGCATTTCTCTGCTCCCTGCACTGTTTATTTCCTCTGATTTCCCCTTTGTGTGTGTGTGTATATGTGTGTGTGTGTGTGTGTGTGTGTGTGTGTGTGTGTGCTTTTGGTTTTTAATCACTTCCACATTAAAGGCTTTCTTCAAATGTCTAATGATCCTTGACTGATCACTCACTATAAAGCTAACTGGAAGGTCTACATAGATTAAGTATACCCAGGAGTAGTTGCTTCTTACTAAGGAGACAGAACCGTGTCTCAGAATCTAGAACAATTGCTGGCACACACTAACCTTTCCATACATATAGTTTTTGCTGAGTAACTGAATGACATACACTCTTGCTGGGGTCCAGGTAGTTGTGAATATTAAAGCTCTCGGGTGATTCAAATATGCAGCTAGCATGGAGGACCTCTGCTGTAGGATTAGCCCGCTGGTGGTTTCATTGGAGGACTCCCACCTGATAGTAGAAAATATTTGTTCTCTGGGGAAACTGATTGGGTGAAGAGAAATCCCATACACTGAAGGGAATTGGTTGGCTACACTGGGAGCCAGATGAGAAGGAGACTGGAAGTCTAACCATGTGGTATGATGGCTTTGTCTTATTCACCTGTTTTTTAGCCCCTGCCCTCAGCTACACCTGGTATCTGAGTCTGGAGTTGTCATGACGCAGCAGAGCACACAAGTTGCAGAATTTCAGCCTTCTCTTGGTATCCAGGGCTAAGGTGATTTAGGGTCCCTTCCCCATCAGTGCATGTTGCCCCCAATTTCAGAGGTGTGGGGGGCATAAATCCCAACCTGGCTTTCCACACTGCTGTGCTGTGCCAGGTTTTCAGTTTCCCTCATCTGCTAAGTCAGTTACCACTAGTTTGTCAGCATTCCAGCTTCCAAAATTGTGTTGCAATCATTGTTTCTCCTGTTCTCTTTATCTTTTCGAGTTTAGCAACCCTCCCTTCACCCTCACTCATGTCGGACCATTGTGTTTACTGGAAAATGAGTCTTCCTGCCTGACGCCCCCAACTTTGCCCCAGAACCCTTCTCTCAGTTCCTTCTCCTGTTGCAGGTGCCCACTCGGGGCCACATTGCAGATAGGCCACATTGAACTTTCATCTCAGCAGTAATCATTTAAAATGTCCCAGTCCCTGAAGAGAGTGGCAGTTGGTCATTCCTGTTGGCATGGTAATGTCTTCTCCATCGTATCATTCGTCATGCTGCTGCTTTTGTGTGGAGTATTGGGCAGAAGGCATTTCTGACATATTTGATGCTGTGGCTTATCAGGGTTCTGTCTATGAGGATAACTGTGCGGCACATTAACTTAGAAATATATTCATGTCTATTTCCTCCTTTGGTCCTCACCAGCAGCTCCTTGGGTGGCGGTGTGGTCAGGTGGACTTGGAAGCATTGTAGTCTGAGATGATCAGCCTGTGCTGGTCACGTCTCCATTCTACACCCCAGAGACAAGCTGTTAGAAAGGGCTCACTATCAAAGGCTAAGGAATGAAGGAAAGTTTGTCGTGGATGTTCTAGGGAAGGTGTATTCACTACCAAGAAAAACGCAAAATAGATGGCTCTTTTGCTTCCTCCCTATGTTGGTGTGTAAACTGGCGTAGACATCTTGCCTCCAGCCTTAAGATGAAGCCACAGTGCAGGAGAGAGTAAGTAGCAGGTCCTAGAGGGTCCCAGAGAAGCGCAGCTCAGGGCCCCACCCTTTCTCTGCACTTCTGGCATGTGAGATGATTAATTTGCCCCCTGTTTAAGCCACTTTGAGTCAGGGTTTGATATCATTTGCTGCCAAAGTGATACAGGTGGAGATTTATGTATCACTCCTCTCCAAAAAGAGTTGAGGCAGACCATGGGCTCACTCAGCTTTGAGCTGCCCCATTCCTCCTTTGATTCTCATTCTGATTCCAAGTACAATTCCTTTCTACTCAGCCTATTTTCTAGGCAGATGAAAGTAATTTTATTCTCCCTTCCAACTTCAAAGGAAGGAATAACTATTGAGACATTTGGGGAAAAGGGGGAGTTCTTTGCTTTGGAGATTGCCAGCCGATCCCGGGGAGCGAACATCCTGGGCTGTCACTGAAGTGAGGACTGTTTTTAAATGACGCAACACTGAAGACACCTCATGCTCCCGCCTGTGAAAAAAGCAAAGCGCTAGTTATCCCTCCCTCCTGGGACTGGGGGGGCTGAAGTCTGCCTGTGGACTTTGTATCATTTCCTCCATCTTCCATCCTTTGTGCCTCCCAGACTTTGGGAAGTTTCAAAGATGAAGCAAGCTCCAGAAATGCTCGGTGGTGTCAGGGAGACCAGAATGCAGGAGAAAGTACACTGTTCGTTCCTGTCTGTCTCAAGTGGCAATGATGTGCTCTCCCTATTTTTATGAATGGAATGCCTCCACAGCCCGTTCGCTACTTTGTAACATGCATGCCTTACACGGTATAGTTCATCATTACATCCTGAACACCCTACACCATCTGTTGGTATTCAAACATTATGATGAATGAATAACACAAGGATTGCTCATGTTAATACAGACTCATTAATTTTTTTTTTTTTTTTCTTTTCCTGAGGCAGTCTTGCTCTGTTGCCCAGGCTGGAGTGCAGTGGCGTGATCTCAGTTCATTACAACATCTGCCCCCAGGGTTCCCGAGATTCTCCTGCCTCAGCCTCCCAAGTAGCTGGGACTACAGGCAAGCTCCACCACGCCCAGCTAATTTTTTGAATCTTTAGTAGAGATGGGGATTTTCCCATGTTGGCCAGCCTATTCTAACTCTTGACCTCAGGTAAGCCACTGTGCTAGCCCAGACTCATTAATTTTAATGGCAGCATATTTTCCCATTGAGTTGAAGGACCATAATTTGTGCATCTATTCCCCAGGACTGGACATTTAAGTAGTATGGGCTAGAATAGCTGAGACTGAGACCATACTGAGAAATCTCAAACGTGTGCTCATTAATTGGGAGATGACCATGGGACCTTTTTTTTTTTTGGATGGTATTTTACTTTGTTGCTCAGGCTGGACTGCAGTGATGTGATCTTGGCTCACTGCAACCTCCGCCTTCTGGATTCGAGCAGTTCTCCTGCCTCAGCCTCCTGAGTAGCTGGGATTTACAGATAAGTGCCACCAGGCCCAGCTAATTTTTGTTATTTTTAATTTATTTTTTCGAGACAAAGTTTTGCTTTTTCGTCCAGGCTGGAGTGCAGTGGCCTGATCTTGGCTCACTGCAACCTCTGCCTCCTGGGTTCAGTGATTCTCCTGCCTCAGCCTCCCAAGTAGCTGGGATTATAGGCGTGTGCCACTACGCCCAGCTAATTTTTTTTTTTTTTTTTTTTTTGTATTTTTGGTAGAGACAGAATTTCATCATGTTGGCCAGGCTGGTCTTGAACTCCTGACCTCAAATGATCTGCCTGCCTCAGCCTCCCAAAGTGCTGGGATTACAGGCATGAGCCACTGCTCCTGGCCAATTTTTATTTTTTTACTTTTTAGTACAGACAGAGTTTCACCATGTTGGTTAGGCTGGTCTCGACCTCCTGACCGAAAGTGATTCTGCTTGCCTTGGCCTCCCAAAGTGCTGGGCTTAACAGGCATGAGCCACCATGCCCAACCATGAGACCTTTTTTTGACAGTTCTATTCTCCATCCTCCTGATATATTACTCTCTATCTTCCTAACCCCATAATCTTCAGAGAAGCCCTTATCACCCCAGTTCCAGATTCCCATTGCCAGCAGCCGAACTCAGCAACAAGACCAACCTGGCCAACATAGTGAAACCCCGTCTCTACTCTACTAAAAATATAAAAAAAATTAGTTGGGTGTGGTCGTGGGTGCCTGTCATCTCAGCTACTAGGGAGGCTGAGGCAGGAGAATCGCTTGAACCCAGGGGGTGGACGTTGCAGTGAGCCGAGATCGCACCATTACACTCCAGCCTGGGCAACAAGAGTGAAACTCCATCTCAAAAAAGAGTAGATGGCATTTCGGAAGTACTGATATTTTTGTAACTTTTTCCAGGGGTTCCTGTTAAGCATTGGTTGGCAGGGAATCGCCGTTTGAAATGTGCATCCCTGAAATGTTGCCTGCCTAGCGTGGTTTTCCAGGTGGTTTCTCCTAACATGTCTTACTACACTTTTGAATCCAGAGATTATGTAACTGGCTCTTACATTTGTTAAGACTTTTGGCTGACCTCTGAGATGCTTGTTTTAATTGCCAACTGATAGAAAATCTAAGTGGAAAAATGCATGAGGGTGAAAACTTTGGAGCTGGTTTTCTCTCTGGAAATTGGTGAGCCTGTGGGGATAGGAGATGAAGGACAGCTGTTACAGACAGTTTTGTCAGGTTAGTGGGCTATTGTCTTACCGGTTTCACTTGTCAGTCCCCCTGTAAATAAATATGCCATTCCTTAAACAATGTAAGCATTCTGTGGAAGTTCACACGTGAAGAAATTTACACATAATTTCTGTTTTTGTAACTTATATCTGAGATACACTAGAAGACCTTGATGTTTCCATTTAGATTAATCCTACGGTGAAGCCCTTTTGTAGAACAAATGATTTTTTTTAAAAGTATACATACCAGATATATATGCATGTGTGTGTGTGAACTTACAGTTGTGTGTATGTGTCATTCCTCCCCCTGCCCCCAATTCATTCTCAGTCTTCCTCGGTCCTAAGAGGATTGTGTCTGTGAACTGCAGCATCTGGACTCCCTTGCCTGCTGTTTCTGGTTGGATTCAGCCAATGGGAGGCACTGGCAGGGGATCAGAGGAGGAGGAAAGAACATCTGGGTGTTTATCTCCCTCGTGGTCCCCTTACCTTGCAGGAGTTCCGACAATGGCTGATTTCTTCTAAGCGCTTGAGGCAACTCACTTTCCTAGCTCCAGTTCCTGCACAGTCTAATAATACTGCTTCCTAACCTTGCCCCTCAGACCTAGAGGTCCTAGCAGTTTCCCTGCTGTTGTTGCTGGTCCCGGGTGCTGCACTCTGCCTGTCTCTTGCCCTCTCAGGCTGGTGTGCAGTGGTGTGATCACGGCTCACCACAGCCTCAACCTCAGGCCCAGTTGATCTCCTACCTGAACCTCCCAAGTAGTTGGGAGCACAGGCATGCACTACCTTGCCCAGCTAATTTTTATTTTTTTTGTAGAGATGGGGTCTCCCTGTGTTGCCCAGACTGGTCATGAACCCCCAGGCTCAAGCAGTCCTCCTGCCTCAGACTCACATAGTGCTGGGATTACAGATCTGAGCCACCTGTGTGTGATGGCAACTTTTTTTTTTTTTTTTTTTAACCAGGATGGCAACTCTTTGCTTTTTTTGTTTTTAATTTATTTTTTTTTTGAGACAGGGTCTCAATGTCACCCAGGCTGGAGTGCAATGGTATAATCACAGCTCACTGCAACCTCCACCTCTCTGGCTCAAGCAATTTGCCCACCTCAGCCTCCTGAGCTGGGATTGCAGGCAGACGCCATCATACCTGGCTAATTTTTGTCTCTTTTGTAAAGAGTTTTGCCATGTTGTCCAGACTGGTCTTGAACTCCTGAACTGAAGCAATCAGCCTGGCTTGGCCTCTGAAATTGTTGGGATTACAGACATGAGCCACCACACCCAGCCTCAGGATGGCAACTGTCGAAGTAGAATAATAATATACATATCGGAGTTCATGTTTGTCTTTAGTATGTATGCAGGTATCATATCTGTGACTGTTAGTGAATTTTTTTTTTTTTTTTTTTTTGAGACGGAGTCTCGCTCTGTCACCAGGGTGGCATGATCTTGGCTCACTGCAACTTCTACCTCCTGGGATCAAACTGTTGTCCTACCTCAGCCTTCCAAGTAGCTGGGATTACAGGTACATGCCAGCACACCCAGCTGCTTTTTGTGTTTTTAATAGAGACAGGGTTTCAGCATGTTGGCCAGGATGGTCTCAATCTCTTGACTTCGTGATCCACCTGTCTCGGCCTCCCAAAGTGCTGGGATTACAGGCGCGAACCATTGCGCCAGGCCTGTTAGTGAATTTTCATAACTTTCATTTGTGTCCTTATCAGTGTCGCTTCATTCATGCGGTAAGCAATTACTGAGTGGCAGTTACAGGCATCACACTGTGCTAGCAATTAGCTGTCATGTTTTTCAGAGCCAGGGGTTCCTTAAAGGACTGAAATAATAGAATTTTCTAGCTAGAAGGGATCTCGGAGCATGTCTAATCCAGCTTCATCCTTTGAAGGTGAAGCTCAGGCCAGGAGGTTCAGGACTTTGTCTGCAGCACAGCTAGTAAATGCGGTGGATGGTACCGGACCTCCGTGCCTTGACTGCCTGGAGGTCTGTCCTCATTTTGCTCTGGTTACACCACGTGGTCATTTCCTGGCTGCTTTCTGGTGCAACTAACCTCCACCAGGTATCCTTTAAAAAGCTTCTCTGCTGCTCTTTATTGCTTCCCTCTGGCTGTAAATGCAAACCAGATAGTCATGCTCTGAGCTCGTTAAAAAAAAAAAACAAAACAAACAAACAAAAAAAACTAATGGCATCCAGACAGCGGATTCCAACCTAGACTTCAGCACAGCCCCGGTGTAGACAGCTGGAGGCTACTCAGACCAGCCCACCCCACCACTGCTCTGAAGCATCTCGCCACCTTTAAACTTCAGAGCAGCATTGTATGTGGGTGTATGAGGTACTGGGGGTTGGGTCGGGTGAGTTAGTTATAAGTTGTGTGGTTTTTGGAGCCAGAGCCTCAGCTGTCATCTGCAGACGTGGTCTCCTTCAAGCCAGGCGAGGGCTTCTGGGAGGGCTTTGCTGCCACACGGGGATAGGTGCTGCTTCTGAAACGGTGGCCCTTCATGGGTCTATATTTAGTTCAAGGACCAGGGTATCAAGTGTCCCCTACAAAATAAAAAACTTTGACGCCACTAAATTTACAGCTTCAAATTGGATTCAGATGGACAAGAATAAGCCTTTCCTTAATGAAGAGACATGAAGCAAATTAGACTGAGAGCAAGCCTAGGTCTGTGTGTGATGAGGTGAATCCCAGTTACTGAGTGTTCCGCCCTCCACGTGTTACGTTCTTCTACATATGTGTGTCAGCCAGAGTCCTGATAAATCTCTACCAGCAGCTATGAGACAGGTTCAGAAAGATTAGGAAAAGGAAGGCAGCAGGGGTGGAGGGGGGTGGGGCAGGGCCGGGCTGGGCAGGTGCAGCTGGTAACCTTTACTGAGGGCCTGCTCTTTGTCAGGCTTTGTGATGGGAATTTTAACTAGGGGATCCCACAGCTTGATAGCTGAGGGTTATCATCATTTTGCAGATCTGGACTTGAGGCTCAGAAGGGCCTTGACGTACCCTGAGTTGCATAGGTAATGTAAGGTGGTATGTCACTTGCTCACTTCTGCCTGACCCCACACACAAACTGTCTCATTGAAGGATCCTGCTCCAAATGCGGCTGTCAGCCAGGCGCAGTGGCTCACACCTGTAATCCCAACATTTTGGAAGGCCGAGGTGGGCGCATCCTGAGGTCAGGAGATCCAAACCAGCCTGGCCAACATGGTGAAACCCTGTCTCTACTAAAGATACAAAAATTAGCCGGGTGTGGTGGTACGCACCTCTAATCTAGCTATTTAGGAGGCTGAGGCAGGAGAATCGCTTAGACCTGGGAGGTGGAGGTTGCAGTGAGCTGAGATCATGCCACCTGCCCTCCAGCCTGGGTGACAGAGTAAGACTGTCTCAAATGGATGAATGAATGCAGCTGTCCCATGTGTCTTTGGGAAAAGCTAATTAGCATCCCTGCCTTGCTTTTCTCAACTATAAAGTGGGGATAAAGTTTGTCACTCACTCACAGGTTCGTGGTGAGGGTGGAGTGAGCAAGGGACTGTGCATGTGTTTGTCACTATGCCAACCATGGATGCCCTTCATAAAACTTAACTCCTGGGCTCCTTGTGCTGGGTTTGCTGCTGCTGCTTTTTCTAATGGGTTTTGTCACTTTGGAACCAATTGTTAACGTCATTGAATTAGTTTGCTCATTCATAATATGAGGCTTGCATTAAAGATGAGGTTTTTTTGTTTTTGAGACAGAGTCTCGCTCTGTCACCAGGCTGGAGTGCAATGGCAGGATGTCAGCTCACTGGAACCTCCGCCTCCCGGGTTCAAGCGGATTCTCCTGCCTCAGCCCCCAGAGTAGCTGGAATTACATGTGTGCGCCACCACTCCTGGCTAATTTTTTTGTATTTTTAGTAGAGATGGGGTTTGCTATGTTGGCCAGGCTGGTCTTGAACTCCTGGCATCTAGCGATCTGCCTGCTTTGGCCTCCCAGAGTGCTGAGACTACAGGTGTGAGCCAACTGCCCCCAAATAAAGGTCAGTTTTCGTAATGGAGAAAATCCCAAAGAGAAAGAGGAACTTTGTAACTATCAAAGCTCCAGGCATGCTCTGTCTGTATGTTCCTTTAGGACGTAATCCATTCCCGGCTGCTGGTGAGAGGCTGGACTTGGTGAGCTGGGCTGGAGGAACCTGTGCTGTCTGCAGCTAAATTCCAGCCACCCTCCTCAGTCCTAGCTCCTTGGGCTTCCTCTCCTTCCTGACCCACTGTCCCTGTGACGCATGTTTGTCAGCACTGCACATTTTTTTCTGCCTCCCCCTCCCCTTGAAACAGAAATGCATTGGCTGCAATGGGCATCTTGATAGCTTAGAATATCGTCCATTGTCCTTTCCACTTCAGTTACTGAAATAGGTAATGACGGGGACTCCCTGGAATCTCCCAAGGTGTCTATGCCTTTCTTCAGGATGTTCCGTCTCTTACAGCCCTCTCTGGCCCTCGCTGCTGTTGGCAGTGCCTTCTAGCAGTGCTGCGGCTGCTCAGACTCTTAATTCCTGCTGTTGGCTCGGGTATCTGAGGGCAGAGAGAGGGTGGGTCTGACCCCCTGCAGAAGGTGGTGATGGCGTCCGGGAGGATTTGTGCCCTCACAGCTGCCCAGGAGCCTCCGACAGATACTCTCCCACCACCCTTAAAGGCATCATACCACAAGTATACAAATTATTATTATTACATTTATTTATTTGTTTGAGACAGAGTTTCACTCTTGTTGCCCAGGCTGGAGTGCAATGGCGCGATCTCGGCTCACTGCAACATCTGCCTCCCCGGTTCAAGCAATTCTCCTGCCTCAGCATCTCGAGTAGCTGGGATTACAGGCGTGCGCCACCACGCCCGGCTAATTTTGTATTTTTAGTAGAGACAGGGTTTCTCCATGTTGGTCAGATTGGTCTTGAACTCCCGACCTCAGGTGATCCACCCGCCTCAGCCTCCCAAAGTGCTGGGTTTATAGGCGTGAGTCACCATACCTGGCTGCAAATTATTTTTTAAAAAAGAAGAAAGACAGAAAGCTATTGACCCTGCCAGCTGACCTCATGTTGGCCACAGTGTCCTGTGGGAGACACACCTGTTTCTGTGTTCTTGGGACCCACATTTTGAATTCCTCTGGAGTCCCCAACTCTAGCTTGGGGAATTCTACTTAGGACTTAGTACCATATTGCCCTCACCACCTGCTGAGGGAAAAGAACATTTGAGAGAAAATGTGGAAAATAAGTTATACAGCTTAACACATAGGCCCAAATATAAGGTGATATTCTGCCCCCTAGCCCCCCCAAAAAGTGGTCAGAAATGAGAGAGTTGCCTTATATTTAAGTCTCTACAAATTCTCTCTCACTGTGGGAGGGTCTTGCAATTATTTTATTTTGAACAAAGTAGTATTTAGAGAACACACATTACTTTGAAATGACCTTAGTCAGTGCTGGTTTTGGATGTTTTAGAGGTCAGCTAAGGAAATCATATTTTTAAAAAGGAGGATGGTGGTTAAAAAAATCTAGTAATATTCCAGAGCATCTGACCTCACAGTAACAAGAGTCAGGTTTCTTTGTAAACAAGGCTTTTAAAGATCATTAAAAATGGAACAAGTTGGCCAGGCACAGTGGCTCATGCCTGTAATCCCAGCATTTTGAGAGACCAAGGCGGGCGGATCACCTGAGGTCAGGAGTTTGAGACCAGCCTGGCCAACATGCTGAAACCCCATGTCTACTAAAAATACAAAAATTAGCTAGGCATGGTGGCGGGTGCCTGTAATCCTAGTGACTCGGGAGGCTGAGGCAGAAGAATTGCTTGAACCCAGGAGGTGGAGTTTGCGATGAGTGGCGATCACACCACTGCACTCCAGCCAGGGTAACAGTGAGACTCTTAAAAAAAAAAAAAAAAAGAAACAAGTTAAGAACTTTATTCAAATAACTTAGATTGAAGTGAAGAAGATATGTTTTGGAAAACTCACAAAATGTAGCTGTAATCACAGGAACTGGTGTGAAAATGCCATTGCCGATGTAGACTTTAAATAAATGTTTTCCTAAAGTGTGAGCGAGAGCTGGGGGGAAACCAGAAAGCTTTCTACTTTAGCATGAATTTAATGTTTACATATTCATGTATATAATACACACATGTGTATATGTGTTGGTCTATTAATGCCTTAAGGTATCTTTAGTGTATCATATTTTAATATTTTAAATGGGATATTTACATCTAATAATAGGTTTTTTTTTTTTTTTTTTTTTTTTGAGAGGGAGTCTTGTTCTGTCTCCCAGGCTGGAGCGCAGTGGTGTGATCTTGGCTCACTGCCACGTCCACCTGTTGGGTTCAAGTGATTCTCCTGCCTCAGCCTCCCAAGTAGCTGAGATTACAGGCATGCGCCACCACGCCTGGCTAATTTTTTTTTGTATTTTAGTAAAGATAGAGTTTCACTATGTTGGTCAGGCCGTTTTGAACTCCTGACCTCAAAGGATTCACCTGCCTTGGCCTCCCAAAGTGCTGGGATTATAGGAGTGAGCCACTGCGCCTGGCCCAGATTCTTTCATTTACAGTTATCTAATCAAATTGCCCCAAAACATTTTTGGCTATCATCTAATTGGGATAGTAGAGGATTCACCTATATTTGGAATATCCTTATGATCTAATTAAGAAGTCTTTCATTCACTCCAATTATATAGAAATTGCATGTCAAGAAGTGTGTTAATAATGTATGTTGTTATCTCAGATCATTGCTTCTATACCTTCATTCTTGTTTCTTGCTTGAGCTTTCTTTTTTTCTTGAGACAGTTTTGCTCTGTCGCCCAGGCTGGAGTGCAGTGACACGATCTCCGCCTCCTGGATTCAAACGATTCTCCTGCCTTAGCTTCCCGAGTACTTGGGATTACAGGCCTGTGCCACCACACCCGGCTAATTTTTGTATTTTTAGTAGAGGCTGCGTTTTGCCATGTTGGCCAGGCTGGTCTCGAACTCCTGACCTCACGTGATCCACCCACCTCGGCCTCCCAGAGTGCTGGAATTACAGGTGTGAGCCACTGTGCCCTGTGCTTACTTGAGTTGTCTTGATTTGCAAGAGTCAAACTAAAATGAACATAAGTATAGATTTTGTTTTGTTTTGTTTTGTTTTGTTTGAGACAGTCTCATCACCGAGGCTGGAGTGCAGTGTGTGTGTGAACGCAGGTCACGGCAGCCTTTACCTCCTGGGCTCAAGTCATCAGCCCTCCTTAGCTTCCCAAAGTGTTGGGATTACAGGCGTGAGCCACCATGCCTGGCTAAAAAAGCAGAATATTAAAATGACTCAAATATGTTTTCTTTGAAATCAAGGGATGTATACTGAGAAAGGGGTACCAACTTATCTTTATCAGGGCATGTGTGGTATTTGCAGTTGTGTTGAGCAGATTAGAGTGTTTGTGTGTGTGTGTAACCAGCCCAACTGAGGCTGCTGACAGCTTGTGGGCAAAGCAGAGCCCAGCCATAGGAGGAGGGAGGGCAGTCCAGAGAGCGCTCCATCTCAGGGCGGGGCAACTGGAGGTTTTGGTAAAACAAACATGGAGAATTTCCCTGGGGAAGAATCTTGGGTACAGGAAGGACAGAGGTCACTTCTCTAGCTCTTCTTCATCCCCCTCCATGGGAATGTGGACACGTGTCCTCTAGAATGCATGTTGCCAACAGGTAAGACAGGGAGATTGCCACTAGGAAACACACATCCAACAAGAAGCCTGCCTGGCTGAAGAAGTTTATCTTTTCATGAGGTACACTTTCCTTGAAGACAAACACAGTATGTGTTTATACCCACTGTGTCTACTATGTTAACTGGCCTGTCATTGCCCCTTCCTCCCCCAAGGCAGCGTTTTCTGCCTTTTCAGTGTGACAGACATTCTATTTGTTGCAGCCCTGTAGTTGTGGAGAAACCATGGCTGCCTCCAAACTTGAAACACTGACTTATTAGTCAGGGTTCTGCAGAGAACAGGACTGAGAGGAGATATGTGCACACACACAGATACGTGTATCTACACACGTGTGTATGTCACGAGTGTGTGGGTACCGTCATGCACTGAATAATGACGTTTCAGTCACCGATGGACTGCATATACGATGGTGCTTCCATATGATTGTAATAGGGCATATACAGAAACCCGCTGATGGCACTTGATAGTGGCATTGCAGGACAAGGAGGGGAAATGATTGATGGTAAGGTGCTGGGACTTTTGGTTTTCCGTATGAAAAAACATATAAATAATATATATACTGCCATCTAGTTTCGTGTAAGTACACTGCATGATTTTTACACAATGACAAAATTACCTAACAACACTTTTTTTTAGAACATATCACTATCATTAAGCAACGCATGACTAAGTATGTATATATGTGTGTACATACATATTTATATGTATATAGAGAGATCCTGAGAGCGATTGAGATTTATTTTAAGAAATTTGTGGCCAGGTGCAGTGGCTCACGCTTGTAATCCCAGCACTTTGGGAGGCCGAGGCGGGCGGATCATGAGGTCAGATCGAGACCATCTTGGCCAATGTGGTGAAACCCCATCGCTACTAAAAATATAAAAAATTAGGCCGGGCGCGGTGGCTCACTCCTGTAATCCTAGCAGTTTGGGAGGCTGAGGTGGGTGGATCACCTGAGGTTAGTAGTTTGAGGTGTGAGCCACCATTGCCCAGCCTGAATTTGGATTTTTGTTTCCAGCAATTTGCAGCATCCTCCTATTAATTCTAATTGTTTGGAGGTTGGTTTTGATAATTAAATGTAATCAAGTGTCTGTAGGTCTTCAATACTATTTTGAATTATAAACTCTGTAATTATACTGCCATCCACAATTACATAAATTTCCCTGAGCATAATGTAACACAGGGCATTGACTCTGGAGCCAGGCTGTGTGCCAAGGGACATAAAGATGAAAGCAGTGGAGCCCCACTTCTGGGCGGTGACCAGGTACGGCCTCAAATTCACTCCTTAAAAAATTTTAGTGTTGGCGGGGTGCCACTACACTCCAGACCGGCGACAGAGGAAGACTCCATCTCAAAAAAAAAAAGAAAAACACTTCAGTGTTGGCCAGGTGAGATGGCCCATGCCTGTAATCCCAGCACTTTGGGAGGCCGAGGAGGGTGGATAACAAGGTCAGGTCAAGGTCATCCTGACCAACAGGGTAAAACCCCATCTCAACTAAAAATACAAAAATTAGATGGGTGTGGTGGCACGTGCCTGTAGTTCCAGCCACTCAGGAGGCTGAGGCAGGAGGATCAGTTGAACCTGGGAGGCAGAGGTTGTAGTGAGCCAAGATTGCACCACTGTACTCCAGCTTGAGGACAGAGGGAAAATATGTCTCAAAAAAACAAAACAAATCAACTCAATGTCTGTGCAGCTTTTCAGACCACTGGGTTCTGAAACGGCCCGGGTTCCAGCATTTTCCCATTTGCATGACCTTGGAAACTATCTGTGCCTCAGGTTATCTGTAAAGTGGGAATATTAGTAATATCTACTCACAGGAGATGGTGAGGATTCAATGAATTATTGCGTGTATCTGGTCTAGTTTAAGCTACTGATAAATGTTGATTGTTACTCTTGATAGCATTACTGCATTTTAAAATTTCAACTGTCTTAAAACTTCTGAGTAGCATAGGATTATTAACAGCTTAGATTTATTAGTGCTTTATCAGAAAATCAGATTTTGTGTTTGTTTGAGATGAGTTTGGCCGGGCGCGGTGGCTCACACCTATAATCCCAGCACTTTAGGAGGCCAAGGCGTGTGGATCACCTGAGGTCAGGGGTTCGAAACCAGCCTGACCAACAAGGTGAAACCCTGCCTCTTTAAAAATAAATAAATAAATAAGAGATGAGTTCTCACTCTGTCACCCAGGCTGGAGTGCAATGGTGCAGTCTCAGCTCACTGCAACCTTGGTCTTCCTGGTTCAAGCGATCCTCCCACTTTAGCCTCCTGAGTAGCTGGGGCCACAGGCGCACACCACCACACCGAGCTAATTTTTTTTGGAATTTTGGTAGAGATCGGGTCTCGATATGTTGCCGCACCTGGTTGTGAACTCCTGAGCTCATTGTCTGCCTGCCCGGGCCTCCCAAAGTGCTGGGATTATAGGGATGAGCCACCACGCCCAACCCAGAAAGTCAATCTTTTCTCTTTTATGATTTGTTTTAAAATGCTGTGCTTTGTTCATTGTCACCGTATCGCTTCCAGTAAGGTCACGCCTGGTATCCCTAATGCAGGTGAAAAGGAAAATTACTTCACAGTTTGCTTGAGAAACTTTGCTGAAAGATCTCTTGATTGATTGATTGATTGAGATGGAGTTTTGCTCTTTTTGCCCAGGCTGGAGTGCAATGGCACAATCTCAGCTCACTGTAACCTCTGCCTCCTGGGTTCAAGTGATTCTCCTGCCTCACCCTCCGAAGTAGCTGGGATTACAGGTTCACACCACCGTGCCCAGTTAATTTTGTATTTTTAGTAGAGACGGGGTTTCACCATGTAGGCCAGGCTGGTCTTGACCTCAGGTGATCCACCCGCCTCAGCTTCCCAAAGTCCTGGGATTACAGGTGCGAGCCACCATGCCCAGATTATTTTTGCTTATGAAGATACCTTACAACTCTGTATTAATTAGCTCTAGTCCTAGTATTTTAATAGTGACAAATCAGAGTGCAGAGTTTTCAAGTGGTTTGCATTTTATTTTTTGAGCCAAGGAGAAAAATACCCTGATGGTAATTGATTAGCTCAACAAGCACCCTAGCACCTCACGTGCTCAGATTGCTTGTGGTTGGTGGTAACTGAAATGTGTGGCAGACAGCAGAGCAAGCCTGGGAGCACTGCCCTGGGCCACATCATTCACTGAAGATGCTCTCTGGTCCATGTCTTCCCCAGAGGCATTTTTCTTGTTCCCAGACAACTGGCTCCATCCCTTCCGCCCCAATCAGCCAGCCTGTTTTACTAGAATGTGTCTTTAAAAGCACTATTCTCTTTTTCTCAACTTCAGAAGAACATAGACGATCCCGAGACCCTGAATGGCATAGCTTGCTGTGAAGTTCTGGGCCTCTTGCTTGGAGGGACCACAAATGAAGGATGCTTGGATAAGAGCTTGGACATGTGCAGATCCTTTTCTTTGGTGGTCAAATGACCTTGGCTCATTTTGGAATTTGTTAGAAAATGGCTAACCCAGTGTTTAAATATCTGTTACTATCCACCCTTCCTCCATTAGCCAACCAACTGTATAGACACAGCAGTGTCCAACATTGTAGGTGGATCAGCAGTTGGACCAGGACATTGATACGGTCATTCACTGGGGGCGACCACCCATTTATATTCTAATTCCTGTCAGTGGCAGAATGCTCAAATGGATGTTAAGAATTGACATTTCTCCTCAAGTATAACCCCAGCAAGTAGTCACACATTCTATTTTTTTTTTTTAGAGAATAAAGGCTAAGATTGAGAGTAACTCTAAGTTATTCCGATAGCTGTTTCCCCGAGTCTCCTCTTAGCAGGATTTGGAGAGTGTCTAGCATTTTTATGAATGGTCAAACCGGTTTCAGCAAGAGGCAAACTCAGTTTGTCAGCTGGTTGGTTTTTCGTGCCTACATTTCAACTGCCTTGTCCTTCCTTTTTCTTTCCTGTGTAGCAACCTTCAGAGATTTATAAGAATTGGATACTTTTTTCCCTTCCAAGGCAGATTTTAAAATGTTTTCTTAGCCTTTCTCATTATCTTCAGGATCTTGGTTAGAGAAAAAAATGTTATTTTCCGTAATTGAGAAAAAGGTGCTTCAGTGACCACACTGGTCTGTGATTTAATCACTAGGTCTGATTTGGGCTCTGCCTGACGACTTACATTTTTCTCAGCCATACCTACCTCTAAAAGACCAGAGCAATGATGGACATTTTGGTTTATGCTTTATATGGAAATCCAATTAAGATTTTTCAAATTTGGCTAATTTGAAGACTTAGATTCCTAAATTATTATTCAAATCTTTGAGGACATATCAAGATTCCATACCATGGGGATTGTCCATGTCTCAACATTCTGCTGTCTATAGTGCATTTGATCACTGCTTCAATAGCCATCTTTATGAATGGATAGAAGAAAGCATGTTCAAAATTCTATGCACAGAATGTTTTCTTTTTCTTGCTTTTCCAGAGTTGGCTATAGCTTTTATCCTCATTTGCAGAGATCAAAATCTGATCTGCAGGAACCCTATTTTGATTGGCTGTCAGGCATTCATGGCTCTGTAACTAAATACCAATGTATGAAATGGTTATTGTTCCCTGGAGTGGTGGGCCTGGGCCAGAACACATTCTTTGTGATTTCAAGGGGGCCAAATGGAAGCTGTAAATGTTCTGGCAGCCATTTACAGAGCTCTTAAGGGTAAACATGAGCTCTTACAACCTCAGACACAAGAGTAGAAAGGTGGCCTCGCTGTAATATCTTCAGCTGTTTTGTTGGAGACAGTCTCGCTCTCGTCACCCAGGCTGGAGAGCAATGGCACAATTTCGGCTCACTGCAACCTTCACCTCTGGGTTCAAGCGATTCTCCTGCCTCAGCCTCCCGAGTAGCTGGGATTACAGGGATGCGCCACCACACCAGGCTAACTTTTGTATTTTTAGTAGAGACGGAGTTTCACCATGTTGGCCGGCCTGGTCTCGAACTCCTGACCTCAGGTGATCTGCCCACCTTGGCCTCCCAAAGTGCTGGGATTACAGGCATGAGCCACCGCACCTGACCATTATCTATATAGTTGGAATAACACATTGAAAGAATGGATCAGTGCATATCTTCAGCAATGAACAGTGCATTTGTTTAGAGCATGTTGCTGCATGGGGTGAACCCTCAGGCTGGTAGCGACTCCAAGCTGTGGTTGGGTTTGCTAGTGCCAAGTTGTTTATGTGCCTCCCCTGGGCCTCTTCCTTCCCTGCCGCTTATTCTTCCTCCCAGCCTGCTGAGCTTGCCACCCCGACTCCCTTCCTTTCTCCTCTCCGCTGAGGTTCTGCCAGCTGGATAAATTCCTCCCCTTGCCCTTCCACCTTTCTGAGAACTGTGGGTTGGCAAGGGACCAGGAAACTCCCTGACGGAAACTGCTTTTGTGAAGGATGCTGAGATGCGTGGGCCTGCAGCCACGGCCCAGGGTGGAAGTGAGGTCTTATGGGAGGACCCAGCACCTGTTGCAGGTAGAGCCAGAGGTACTTCTGCATCGGGTAGATTCTGCACTTACCTCTTTGTTTTTGTTTTGGGTCTCATTCTGTCGCCCAAGCTGGAATGCAGTGGCATGGTCTCTGCTCACTGCAACCTCTGCCTCCCAGGTTCAAGCAATTCTTGTGCCTCAGCCTCCTGAGTAGCTGGGATTACCACACCTGGCTAATTTTTTGTTTCACCATGTTGGCCAGGCTGGTCTTGAACTCCTGACCTCAGGTGCTCCGCCTGCCTTGACCTTCCAAAGTGCTGGGATAGCAGGTGTGAACCACCACATCCGGCCTCAGTACTGTCTCTTGAATACCGCCTGGGTGCCAGAACCAGTGCCAGACTATGCCTTGTGCCTACTTGGGCTGGCCTATTCCTTCTGTGCCTGCTTCCTTGATGTTTTCTGTGGGCTGGGCTCATTCTTACTGTGGATTTCTGTATATTGACCTCTTGGATGAGTTTTGAAAATCTTACAATGTGCTGGATGTTTTTTTATTTTATTTTATTTTTATTTTTATTATTATTATTTTTTTTGGGAGGGAGTTTCGCTCTTGCTACCCAGGCTGGAGTGCAATGGCGCAATCTCGGCTCACCGCAACCTCCGCCTCCTGGGTTCAGGCAATTCTCCTGCCTCAGCCTCCTGAGTAGCTGGGATTACAGGCACGCGCCACCATGCCCAGCTAATTTTTTGTATTTTTAGTAGAGACGGGGTTTCACCATGTTGACCAGGATGGTCTCGATCTCTTGACCTCGTGATCCACCCGCCTCGGCCTCCCAAAGTGCTGGGATTACAGGCGTGAGCCACCGCGCCCGGCCTGTGCTGGATGTTTTTAAGTACACACTTGGTAGACTCTAGAGGGAAAGGCAGATTTGCCACACACACACAAAATCGATATGTAGCGTGAATGGAGAGGCAGTGGCAGAGTGGGAATTGTGTGAGGAAACTGACTCTTGCTTCAGAAATGCTTGGAGCACTTGTGGTATCCTGGGACGCCCTCTCTGAAAGGACTTGGGTGTCGGTGGAGGGACCACGTTCGGAGCCTGAGAGCAATATGCACTTTCATCCACAGGCTTGATTTGCTTTCATTTTGCTTTTTGAGATGGAAAAAGCAGCATTGAGGATAGAGGAGGGCTAGGAGGGTGGCAGCTTTTCCAGTAGGAACCATTTTTACAGCGGAGAAGTGCCATTCCTGAGATCTCCAGAGCCGGCTTCCCTCCTCTCACTGTGCTGTCAATTGTCCATTGTGCTGTTGGCACAATGGGGCTGATTTTTCCATAGGAATCTGATGAAATTTTGCGTAGCTTACAGATAACTGCCAGTTAGGGGGACAGAGTCAAGAGTGACACAAGCTCAAATGCTGAGTGTTGCCTGTGCTTGGATTGTGTCTCAGAACTGCCCTACGCTTTGCTTTCAGTCATTGGTTTTATATGGTTAAGAAATAAAAAACAGCACTTTTTCTAAAGGAAAAATAAAACGGATTGGTTTATGGGAAGGACAGTCACATATAGCTTTGAAAGGCTGCTTAGTTGGAGAGGGGGTGGGCGTCTTCAGCATTGTTAGCTTCAGCATACAGTGGGTGTTTGGGCACATCAGAGGGATACGACCCTGTTTTTCGAGTCTGGGTTCCAGGGGTGCAGCTGTTCTGGGCCATTTACAGCAGTGGAATTTGGATGGCGCAGATATTGCCCATAGAAGCGCTCCCCTCTCCTGCCCTCCCCTTCCCTCTTTTTTTTTTTTTTTTTTTTTTT
>NW_022436951.1:10421175-10449337 GCF_009761245.1 Sapajus apella | reverse complement strand
GAATTGCCTGAACCCAGGCAATTCTCCTGCCTCAGCCTCCTGAGTAGCTGGGATTACAGGCACGCGCCACCATGCCCAGCTAATTTTTTGTATTTTTAGTAGAGATGGGGTTTCACCATGTTGACCAGGATGGTCTCGATCTCTTGACCTCGTGATCCACCCGCCTCGGCCTCCCAAAGTGCTGGGATTACAGGCGTGAGCCACCGCGCCCGGCCTGTGCTGGATGTTTTTAAGTACACACTTGGTAGACTCTAGAGGGAAAGGCAGATTTGCCACACACACACAAAATCGATATGTAGCGTGAATGGAGAGGCAGTGGCAGAGTGGGAATTGTGTGAGGAAACTGACTCTTGCTTCAGAAATGCTTGGAGCACTTGTGGTGTCCTGGGACGCCCTCTCTGAAAGGACTTGGGTGTCGGTGGAGGGACCACGTTCGGAGCCTGAGAGCAATATGCACTTTCATCCACAGGCTTGATTTGCTTTCATTTTGCTTTTTGAGATGGAAAAAGCAGCATTGAGGATAGAGGAGGGCTAGGAGGGTGGCAGCTTTTCCAGTAGGAACCATTTTTACAGCGGAGAAGTGCCATTCCTGAGATCTCCAGAGCCGGCTTCCCTCCTCTCACTGTGCTGTCAATTGTCCATTGTGCTGTTGGCACAATGGGGCTGATTTTTCCATAGGAATCTGATGAAATTTTGCGTAGCTTACAGAGAACTGCCAGTTAGGGGGACAGAGTCAAGAGTGACACAAGCTCAAATGCTGAGTGTTGCCTGTGCTTGGATTGTGTCTCAGAACTGCCCTACGCTTTGCTTTCAGTCATTGGTTTTATCTGGTTAAGAAATAAAAAACAGCACTTTTTCTAAAGGAAAAATAAAACGGATTGGTTTATGGGAAGGACAGTCACATATAGCTTTGAAAGGCTGCTTAGTTGGAGAGGGGGTGGGCGTCTTCAGCATTGTTAGCTTCAGCATACAGTGGGTGTTTGGGCACATCAGAGGGATACGACCCTGTTTTTCGAGTCTGGGTTCCAGGGGTGCAGCTGTTCTGGGCCATTTACAGCAGTGGAATTTGGATGGCGCAGATATTGCCCATAGAAGCGCTCCCCTCTCCTGCCCTCCCCTTCCCTCTTTTTTTTTTTTTTTTTAGATGGAGACAGAGTTTCGCTCTTGTTGCCCAGGTTGGTGTGTAATGGCACGATCTCGGCTCACCACAACCTCCACCTCCTGGATTCAAGCAATTCTCCTGCCTCAGCCTCCCGAATAGCTGGGATTACAGGCATGTGCCACCACGCCTGGCTAATTCTGTATTTTTGGTAGAGATGGGTTTCTCCATGTTGGTCAGGCTGGTCTTGAACTCCTGACCTCAGGTGATCTGCCTACCTCGGCCTCCCAAAGTGCTGGGATTATAGGTGTAAGCCACCATGCCCAGCCCGCAAATTTTTGTATTTTTAGTAGAGATGAGTTTCGCCATGTTGGCCAGGCTGTTCTCAAACTCCTGCCCTCAGGTGATCCACCCTCCTCGGCCTCTCAAATTGCTGAGATTACAGGCGTAAGCCACTGTACCCGGCCCCATGGAAGCTTTTGTAAAAAGAAAATGGAATTAGATTGATCAGGGCTATGTACTCGGAGTTGTGAGGCGGTGATGTCTTTGTAGGCTTGGCTGTTAACTTGGTGGTTTATACTCTACAAGGCACGTGAAATTATTTGGGGGAGAGAGGAGAATGTGCGCTTTCCTAACCGTTACCATGTCTTAAACACAGAGGGTAGTGAATAACAGCTGTTGAGGATGTAGTTTTTCTTAACAGTAAGTCATTCCCTGAGAGAAGTCCATAAACTTGACTGATTTTAACGGACTGTGAGTTGGAAATCTTTGTGAGAAATGCTGTGAGGGATAGGAGGTCGGTCTGGGATGATACCCACAGGGCGGAGGAGCTGGCCATCAGCAGAGTGGTCCCATTCGATAATGGAAAAACACGTTGGATGGAATGGAAATGTTCCCAGTCAAGATACCCTCATGCCCAGAGCCAGGAAAAACTTTAGACCAAACTCCGTCTGCGTCAGTTTCTCCTTCCTCAGTTTCTCCACACTCGTCCCTGTGTCCCCCGATCACGCAGATTTTGCGAGTTGTTCTGTTGTCTTTGAAAAGATTGATTTATACATTTGTACAGAAAATCCCAGAGCCTTTTCCTCTTAATGCTATAAAGTTGCCATTTAATGAGGCGTTTGGAAGGCCACCCAGCCACTTGAAATCTGAAGTGTCATGCTGAGGGATTGTTACCAAGAAGTATTTACGTTGGAGTCAAGGTTTTAGCTCTCTTTTGGCAATTGATTAATTTACTGTGAGAGCCAATAAATCCTTGGACAGATGAGGAACAGATTGGAGGGGAGGAGCTTCTGTTTCGGCCTTTTCTTTTGGAGTGTTTTTAACACTTGGCCGGGGGACACCTGTGTCCTTTTGTTTTGTTAAATAGTTCAAGTTGACCCTTTTCTGGTGCTGTTCAGAAAAGCCTGTCAGGCGGATGGGAGGGAAGTGACTGGGTCGTCCTGGTCCTTGGCTTCACACAGACCTCACGCTCCTGTTGAGAAAATGTTTGAAATGCGTTTTCTTAAAAGTAGGACTGTGTAAATAATAGATTAGGTCTGAAAGGGCCATCTGAGTATAAAGGCAGTAGGAGCCTTGGGGGAAAAGCTCCTTACTCACCAACAGTAGTTTTAAGTGTGGGAAGAAAAACGGTGCTACTTTCTAGAATTTGGAGGTGGGCCTGGTGGTGACCCTACTGTGTCCAAGTAAGGGACTCCTCTCCTTGGAGGCATTAAGACACGTGGGGACCGGGTGCAGTGGCCCATGCCTGTAATCCCAACACTTTGGGAGGCTGAGGTGGGCAGAAGGTTTGAGGTCAGGAGTTTGAGACCAGCCTGGCCAACATGGTGAAATCCTGTCTCTACTAAAAATACAAAAATTAGTCAGGCACGCCTTGTAATCTCAGCTGCTGGGAAGATTGAGGCAGGAGAATCGATTGAACCTAGGAGGCAGAGGTTGTAGTGAGCCCAGGTCGTTCCACTGCATTCCAGCCTGGGCGACAGAAAGAGACTGTCCCCCTCCAAAAACAAAAACAAAAACTCCAAAAACAAACCACATAGGAGGCATTGCCCCCCTGAGCATTGACAAGGCTGGGGTGTCCTTTTTTGTGTGTGTGGAGACACCAAGAGAAGCTGTGGGGCAGTGCTGTCCATTAGAATTTAGTGGGTGATGCCATGCTATGTGAGGTGGCCAAACAGCAGCCACTAGCCGCGTGCAAAACGTGACGCGCCTGACCCAAGAATTGAATTTTTCATTTTAATTAGGTTTAAGTAGCAGCGTGTGGTGAGTGGGTGTGCTACTGGACAGCGCGGTGCTGTGGGGCCTTTTTAATGCTTTTGCAAAATGACTCTATTAACCCCCTTTGATTTTTCACAGCCTGCTCACAGGGGATGGAGGTTAGGTAGAGGGTCGGTTCCCGGTAGGGAAAAATGAAGAAACCAAATGAATGGCTCAGATCATGGACTAGTAAAAACAGCCAGGCCGGGCCTAGAGCCAGGGCCCCTTCTTCCCCAACTCCCACCCCCTACAGCCCCTCAGAACCCAGCTTTAGATGTTAATTACTAGTACTGCTTAGCAGGGTACCCCAACCACAAAGGGAAGGCTGGCTCAACATCTGGAATCTTGGCTGTGAGCTGTGTATTTAATCTTCTCCTTTTAAATCAAACAGGCTTAATGAGCGGCGAGAGTTGGGAAGTCCCTGCGGGCCCCTAAATCCAAGGAGGAGTTTCTCTGGAGCCAGAGGAAACTGGCCAGACAGGTGGAGCAACAGTAACTCCACTCCTGCCCGGCCGCCTGTGCTTGCCCCTGTCTGTGGCAATTAGACGCGGGGAAGAAGGACCTGTGGAGACTCGTGGTCCTAGTTTCCTGTCCTTACTATGCTGTAAGAAGGCCAGACCCCGGGACAAATGGCATCCACTTGGATAATTCCAATGCTGTCAGTGCGTCTGGCAGCCATGTTAACATGCTCCTTGCTGCACCATATCAACCAGAACCCTGAGCCGAGTGCCTTCATTGACTCCAGCCCCATCCTCACCTTCTCTCATTCTTGATGTTCCCCCTCATCCTGGAGGGGTTTTTCCTTTTTTTTTTTTTTTTGAGACAGAGTCTCATTCTGTTGCCCAAGCTGCAGTGCAGTGGTGCAGTCTTGGCTCACTGCCACCTCCACCTCCCAGATTCAAGCGATTCTCCTGCCTCAGCCTCCCAAGTAGCTGGGAATACAGACATGTGCCACTCTGCCCGGCTCATTTTTGTATTTTTATTTTTATTGATTGATTGATTGATTGAGATGGAGTTTGGCTTTTGTTGCCCAGGCTGGAGTACAGTGGCATGATCTCAGCTCACTGCAACCTCCACCTCAGGTTCAAGCAATTCTCCTGCCTCAGCCTCCCAAGTAGCTGGGATTAAGGCATGTACCACCACGCCTAGCTAATTTTGTATTTAGTATAGACAGTTTCACCATGTTGGCCAGACTGGTCTCAAACTCCTGACCTCATGCGATCCACCCATCTGGGCCTCCCAAAGTGTTGGGATTACAGGAGTGAGCCAGCATGCCTGGCGGTTTTCCCCTTTTTTTTTTTTTTTTTTGAGATGGAGTTTCACTCTTGTTGCCCAGGCTAGAGGGCAATGGTGCAATCTCGGCTTACCACAACCTCCACCTCCTGGGTTCAAGCAATTCTCCTGCCTCAGCTTCCTGAGTAGCTGGGATTATAGTCACGGGCCACCACGCCCAACTAATTTTGTGTTTTTAGTAGAGACAGGTTTCTCCGTGTTGGTCAGGCTGGTCTTGAACTCTCAACCTCAAGTGATCCACCTGCCTCGGCCTCCCAAAGTGGTGGGTTTACAGGCGTGAACCACCATGCCCGGCCAGTTTTTCCATTTATAAGGGCACTGGAGAGGAGCTGGCATTCGCGGGCAGCGTACTGAGACACTGAGGCAGGGAGATCCAGGTTGGAATGGTGAACACTCACCAACACTGACAATCCCAGCAGAGCCTTCCCCATTGCTCCCAATACATTTTTGCCATTGCCAGCCTCATCCCATGCCCAAACCATGCCAGTGTGCCCAGCAGAGCCAAGGAGAGGCAAGACTGATACTGTTATCAAAGACTTAATGAGTCATTAGAAGGGAAATCTGCTGTGACAAATCCAAGCCACCAGTCATGGCTGCTTTTTGGTTTTTTTGGAGACAGGGTCTCACTCTTTTGCCCAGTCTGGAGCACAGTGGTAGAGTCACAGCTCACTGCAGCTCCAACCTCCCAGGCTCTGCCAGTCCTTCCGCCTCACCTCCTGAGTACCTGTGACTGCAAGTGCGCACCACCATGCCTGCCTAACGTTTTACATTTTGTGTAGATACGGGGGTCTCGTTAAACATTGCCCAGGCTGGCCTTGAACTCCTGGGTTCAAGCATTTCTCCCACCTTGGCCTCCCAAACTGCTGAGATTACAGGCGTGCTCTGCTCGCCGGCAGTAACCACAGCAGATCATGGAACAAGATCTTAGAAACAACAAGGGCCAAGATTTATTTACTGTTTACTGATAGGGAGATGACAGGATTTAGTGTTCACACCGGGCACTTCTGAGAGCAAAAGAGAGCACTGATAATTATGCTGGAATAATCAGTTTAAACCAGGATGATCCAAGAACAGCAGGGCAGGTTGGACATCTACTGTGTGCCAGGCCGTGCCTGAGTTTGGGGTACACAGGTATAGTGGGCCTAGTTCCTTTTTGAGGGGCATGGGGGAGTCTTGCCATGTCACCCAGGCTGGAGTACAGGGATGGGACCACAGCTCTCTGCAGCCTCAACATCCCAGACTCAAGCGATTCTCCCACCTCATCCTCCCAGCTAGCTAGGTCCACAGGTGTGCACCACCACACCAGCTAATTTTTTTGTGTTTTTCTGTAGGGATAAGGGGGTCTCACTCTGTTGCTAAGGCTGGTTTTGAACTTCTGGACTCCAGCGATCCTCCTGCCTTGGCCTCCCAAAGTGCTGGGATTACAGCTGTGTGCCACTGTGCCCAGCTGGGCCTGGTTTCTTAAGGAGCTCACAGTCTGATGGTGGAGACAGGTGTGTAGACACAGGCAGCACTACAGTGTGGGTGCTGAGACAGGTGTGAACAAAGCATGGAGCAGGAGGAGCAATGGAGAGGGCAAGGGAGGACTTTTCTAGAGGGAGGGAGACAAAAACTAAGCTTTGCTTTTTCCTGTCATGGCTTATTTCTCCAGGAAAGAATATTTTTTGGATAATCTTGAAATTATTAAACTTATATTCACTGACTGGGGCTTTTCGCCTTTGCCCTTGTGAGGGTTGTTTGTGTTGGCCTTGGCGGAGTTAGGTCGTGCTGAAGACCATAGATAGCAGTCATCCTTGAAACCATCCCGGCCCCACGTTGCTGCTTAGCCCGCCACTGATTGCGGTATGCATTAAAAAACAGAAGCCTGGCTGGGCGCTGTGCCTCATGCCTGTAATCCCAACACTTTGGGAGGCCAAGGCGGGAGGATTGCTTGACCCCAGGAGTTCAAGACCAGCCTAGGCAACATGGCGAAACCCTGTCTCGACAAAAAACAAAAATTAGCCATGCATGGTGGTGCACACCTGTAGTCCTAGCTACTCAGGAGGGCGGAGGTTACAGTGAGCCGAGATCGTGCCACTGCACTCCAGCCTGGGTGACAGAGTGAGACTCTGTCTCAAAACAAAATGACAAAAACCTTAAATGTGTAGATAATGAATGAATGTCCATGAGTATAGAGAGACTTTCCAGAAGAATAAATGTAGTGATGAGCCACGTCTAAGTCTGTCTTAAAGTGTAAATCACCTCGTGTAGGCTCTTACTCTATTCTTCTTATACTGGGGACTGTTTAGTTTCTCAGCAGGGATTGTGTGTGTGTGTGTGTGTGTGTGTGTGTGTGTGTGTGTGTGTGCATGCTACAGTTACTAAAAATTTCAGACTAGTAAGAAAAAATTGGCTTAGGCATTTGTTAGCATGAAGTTGTATAAAAATTCCTGGGTTTAGTCTGCTATCGGCATATGGCTTTTATTTATTTTTGTTTTTATTTTTTAGGTGCAGTTTTGCTCTTGTCACCCAGGCTGGAGTGCAGCGGTGGTGCAATCTCAGCTCACTGCAACCTCCGCCTCCTGGGTTCAAGAGATTCTCCTGCCTCAGCCTCCCAAGAAACTGGGATTACAGGCAGGCGACACCACGCCCGGCTAATTTTTGTTTTTGTATTTTTAGTAGAGACGGGGTTTCATCATGTCGGTCAAGCTGGTCTCGAACTCCTAACCTCAGGTGATCCACCTGCCTCGGCCTCCCAGAGTGCTGGGATTACAGGAGTGAGCCACAGCATCCCGCCAGCACATTGCATTTTAAGAGTGCTCTATATGAGTAGAGTTTGCACTGAAGTTTTGACCAAAAGAAATTTAGCCTTCAGGCCTGGCACGGTGGCTCACACCTGTAATTCCAGCACTTTGGGAGGCCAAGGTGGACGCATCATCTGAGGTCAGGAGTTCGAGACCAGCCTGCCCAAGATGGTAAAACCCCGTCTTTAGTAAAAATATAAAAAATTAGCTGGGCATGGTGATGGGCACTTGTAATCCCAGCTACTCGGAGGCTGAGACAGGAGAATTGCTTGAACCCAAGAGGCGGAGGTTGCAGTAAGCCAAGATGGTGCCAATGCATTCCAACCTGGGTGACAGAGCAAGGCTTCATCTCAAAACAAAACAAAAAGAAATTTAGTCTTCAGCCTTTCATTCCTCTAAGCTCCGGCCTCAGCTGCAGCTGCATCTGGCCTACTCTTGAATGGACTGGAAGCCAGGCACTGTGGGGTATAGGATTTCAACAGTGGTCTCAGTCCAGAGTTTCCTGCTGTGGGCTGAGTGACATCAAGGAGATTGGGCCATTCTTGATGTTTTTTCCCTTCCCAGCTTTTATGCTTTGCACCAATAAGATCAGAATTATTTTAAAAAATGATCTTTAAAGGGAAAATTCTCCTCAATCCCACCACCCAGTACATTTCAACTGTATTTTGCCTTTCCAGGCACTACCAGACCCCCGTCTGCGTGCACACTCAGAATAACATGGTTATAATTATGGTGTATCCTGACTTCATTTTACTCTGGTTTTTCTATAGTCTGAAATTAAGTTTGGGGTGAGCTGGTATGGCCTGAGGATTGAAAGATAATGTCCTAAGTATGGCTCTATCCTCAGTCCAATGAATCCCTAACGCTGCTTGAGGGAAATACTCCAGAAGGTAAACCAAAAGATTACTCAGGTGCTAGAAAGTTATTCTGGAGTTCATTACCTCATTTCCTCAGTCTTGTCCCAATCTTGCCCTTTCTTCTTTTCTATTTATTTTTTCCTCTTTTTGAGAGGGAGTGTCACCCAGGCTGGAGTGCAGTGGGGTGATCTTGGCTCCTTGCAACCTCCACTTCCCAGGTTGAAATGATTCCTCAGCCTCCCGAGTAGCTGGGATTACAGGCAGGCACCACCATGCCCAACTACCTTTTGTATTTTTTAGTGGAGATGGGGTTTTACCATGTTGGCCAGGCTGGTCTTGAACTCCTGACCTCGTGATCTGCCCGTCTCTGCCTCCCAAAGTGCTGGGATTACAGGCGTGAACCACCGCGCCCAGCCTCCCTTTCCTCCTTTTGCCAAGTGCAGTGGACTGAACATTTCTGTCCCCCTAAAATCCGTATTTTGAAATCCTAACCCTGAAGGTTGAAGGTCTCAGGAGGTGGGGCCTCTGGGAGGTGGTTAGGTTGGAGGGTGGAGCTCTCATCAATGGGATGAGTGCCGTTATGAAAGAGGCCTGAGAAAGACTCCTTATGCCCTCTGCCGTGTGAGGACACACAGGAACACAGTCATCTGTGAATAGCCTCTCACCAGTTTCCGCCAGTACCTTGATCTTGGCCTTTCTGGCCCCAGAACTGTGAGAAAGAAATTTCTACTGTTCATAAGCCACCCAGTCTATGGTATTTTGTGATAGCAGCCCAGATGGAAGAAGCTACCAAGATACTTTTAGCTCACTGACATGTCTTCTGTTGGGATTTGTCAGAAAGACGATCTTCTCATTTGGCTGAGCCGATAGAGTGACTTTAAATTCTGCCCGGAGCCTTACATGAACATATTGTAAATCCCCTTCCTCTTTTTTTGCACTCAGCCACAAAACACGCTCACCTCCCTCACGCAGGCGCCTCTACCTTTTCCCTTCCTCGCTCTGTCTGCTCCCACCCTTTCTAAAGAGGGTGTTACTGTGTTGATGCCTGCGCTGGGAAGCCTTTCCCACCCTTACTCTTCCTTTCTTCATGGCTGTGGATAGTAGCGGGGCCATGTTCCGGCCTCTGTCGGGGAACTGGCTTTATTAAGCACCAGTGCTGTGCTTCATTCGTTCTCACCGTAACCCCCAGCCACGCTGTGCAATAGCGATTTGTTCCATTTTGCTCATGAGGAGGCTGCAGGTTGGAATTCAAGAACTGTGCACAAGGACACAGACTCGGGTTGACTTCAGAGCCTGGCATTTCCCATTGGACCATGCTTTGCGTCTGACCCTCTCTGGCACCCCCCAGGTATTGTGACGGAAAGGTAAAAGATAAATACACTCCTCTAGGTGTACACCTGTGGGGCTGAAGACTTGAGAGTCCACGTCAGCTGGTTTCTTGGAGGTAACTGTTGGCAGAGTTAGCCCATCCTAGTTACTTTATTGCCTCATCAGATTCCTGTATGATACTCTCACGTGTGTGTGTGTGTGTGTGTGTGTGTGTGTGTGTGTGTGTGTGTGTGTGTTTTAAATATCCACCTACCTAGGGTCTCAGTTCAGTGCCTAGGTTTTGAGCTCATCTACCTCAGTAGTGTTTTAAACCTTGGACTTTACCCAGCTTCTTTCCCCAGATAGAATTCATCCGCTCAGAAAAAGTTTAGTGAACTGCTGCTACATGCCAGGCCGTGTGCTGAGGGCTGGATATTCAATCCAGAGAAACCGTTAAATAGATTAAAGTCCTGTTTCTCAAATAAGGATTTCTGAGCCTTTAGAGATGCATAAGAATTTTTAAAATTGTGTTACAATAATCTTATTTACTGGCTAGACGCGGTGGCTCATGCCTATGATCACAGGACTTTGCGAGGCCAAGGTGCGCAGATCGCTTGAGCTCAGGTGTTTGAGGCCAGCCTTGGCAACATACTGAGATCCTGTATCCTCAAAAATATTTAAAAATTAGCCAGCCATGGTGGCATGCGCCTGTAGTTCCAGCAACTTGGGAGGCTGAGGTGGGAGGATTGCTTGAGCCTGGGAGGTCAAGGCTGCAGGGAGCCATGATTGTGCCATTGTACTCTAGCCTAAGTGATAGAGACCCTGTCCCACCAAAAAAAAAAAAAAAACAGTTAGAAAGCTTCTTTTATAGCAATACTTTATAGCAGAAAGATATAAAATATGATTTTATTGTTCTATTTGAGACGGAGTTTCGCTCTTGTTGCCCAGGTCGGAGTGCAGTGGTGCGATCTCGGCTCACTGAAACCTCTGCCTCCTGAGTTCCAGCTATTCTCCTGCCTCAGCCTCACAAGTAGCTGGGATTACAGGCATGCACCACCACACCTGGCTGACTTTGTATTTTTAGTAGAGACAGGGTTTCTCCATGTTGGTCATTGGTCAAGCTGGTCTTGAACTCTGAACCTCAGGTGATCTGCCTGCCTTGGCCTCCCAAAGTGCTGTGATTATGGGCGTGAGCCACCGCACCCAGCCAATATTTTATTTTCTTAAATCAATGTTACTCAAATGAGATCTCTGGATGTAGGGTGGGGAATCTGGTGAGGTTTTTTCCTTTAAAATGGGCCTATACATTACTCGTGAAAAATCCAAGGGTAAACTATTTTTTTCCCTTTGCAGAAACATATTTTAAAATATATTTTGAATTAGCACCAACAGGGTACGAACTTGAACGTTGAAGTCTAGGGCACCAGGACTGTGTCAGGCCAATGGGGAAGGTATTCCTGGGAAGGTAAACCTTGAGTTTCTCTTACTGCAGTGCGAAAATTGTGTTCCTGCTTCTGGAGTCTGTGGGCAGCCTAAACTGCTTTTCATCTTCTCTGTGGAACTTTCCTAGCCAGCCAGTATGATCCGTGTCCTCAGCCCTCGGAGTGTTATACACACCTCTGTTATTCTCTGCGTCGTCCTGATGTTCACATGTAAGTCGCAGGTGCTCTGTGTTCGGAAGAATCGCTGGCTGAAGTTGCACTTGAGATCCCAACTGTCACTGACATGGAATCTCTCTCTGTTGCCCCAGCATCACTGAGTGCCTTCTATTGATGTGAAAATGTTCTCTTTTTCTGCGGATAGGGCAGAAAAAGAAGTAGCATGTAGGCTGGGCGTGGTGGCTCATGCCTGTAATCCCAGCACCTTGGGAGCCAAGGCAGATAGATCATGAGGTCAGGAATTCCAGACCAGCCTGGCCAAGATAGTGAAACCCCGTCTCTACTAAAAATATAAAAATTAGCTGGGCATGGTGATGGGCACCTGTAATCACAGCTACTTGGGAGGGTGAGTCAGGAGAATTGCTTGAACCCGGGAGGCGGAGGTTGCAGTGAGCCAAGATTGCGCCACAGCCCTCCAGCTTGGGCCACAGAGCAAGACTCTGTCTCAAAAAACAAACGAACGAAGTAGGATGCAAAAAGTTTCCAACATCCAACGAATCAGTTTAGTTAAGTACAGAAGAGACACACATGAAACAGGAAAATGCAGATGATATAAGGTCTCATTTTGTTTGACTGTTGTTTTGTGTGTGTGTGTGTGTGTGTGTGTTTTATTTTATTTTTGAGACGATGTCTCATTCTGTTGCTCATGCTGGGGTGCAGTGCCATATCTCAGCTCACTGCAACCTCTACCTCCCAGGTTCAAATGATTCTCCTGCCTCAGCCTCCTGAGTAGCTGGGATTACAGGTGCCTGCCACCACACCTGGCTAATTTTTTTTTGTGTTGTTACTTTTGGACGGGGTTTCACAGTGTTGGCCAGGCTGGCCTCAAACTCCTGACCTCAGGTGATCCACCCGCCTCCACCTCCCAAAGTGCTGGGATTATAGGCATGAGCCACTGTACCCAGCCAGTTTTGTGTATCTTTTCTCTCTGCCTCTAGAGGGTGGACACTTATCATTGGTTTCCTCCCTGGAGTCAACTACGTTACAGGCATTTTGTGTAGTGACGAACTCATACGAATCATACCAAAAGTACAGAGTATGGTAGTGTAACCAGGTGTCCCACGTTCTTGGGCTCCCTCGCCCCAGGAATGGGACAGAGGCCTTGGCGGCACAGTGAGGTTACCTGCTAAGTAAATGCAAGAACCAAAGAGTTTTGCAGAGAGTAATTTATTAGGCAGAGAGAGATTTATGAGAGAGAGAGGGAGCGGGGAGAGGGAGGGAGAGAGGGGTAGGTAGAGAGAGAGCTCCCATGCTGTTGTGGGAGGGGATCCCAGAGAGGGAAATTCGTGCAGCCAAGGTGCAGTGGAGTTTTAACTTTGAAGTTATTCCTGCTCTATTCATGTTTTTGTCCAATGAGAGGAGTTCTTTCAGACTTCCTCTGGAGTCATTGATCTTTGGCTTTGATTCCAGATTGGTTGCTTGGGCCCACAACAGAGCCCCTCCTTCCAGAGCATTTGGCGGGCTTTCTGAACAAAGGAAGCTCACCTGGAATTTTACTTAGCCCGCGCACGGGAAAGTTAGACAAAGAACTCTAGGTTCCCGCATGCGGAGGCGGATGGAGGCATGGCGCTGGAAAGTTCTTGCCTTTGAAACCACGTCCCTTGTGGACCCGGGAAGAGAAGTTAGCGTAGTCCCTCAGTAGGATCCAGACCTGGCTTCTTCAAGTGGTTGAACCATTCATGCCTCTGTAGGATTATCTGCTTCTATCAGCTCATCGATAACTGCACGTAGTATTTGGCCAATGATAAAAGTTGACATATGGCTTTAAAGCTGGGCTTCAGGACAGTAGGAAGGAGCACTGGTAAATTAGGCTCCTCCGGCAGTTGCCAGGGAGGGACAAAGGACAAGAGATGACTTACATAAAATGCTGGCACGCCCAGGGCACTCCTGTTCAAGTTCTTGGTTGAAGGCGAGTGCTTTAGGGGTTTGATGCAGAAAGCTTTCCTCAGAGCTGCTCTCCTGCCGTCCCCAAGGTTTGTGGGGGTGTGTGTGTGTTGAGGAAAACCCCATCAGAAATGCTTAGAGGATTTTGCTGTTTAATTTTCTACTAAAAGTGAGTTTCCTAAATCTTCCTGGACAAATACTTACTACTCATTGAGAAATAGTGTTTCTGGTTTTCCTGAACACTAGTATGTTGCCAGTTTAAAAGGGGGAAGGGGAGTTGGAGGCAAGAGCTGACCTTTCTAAGAATTTCCTGTTATACTTGCCAATCATTTTTAATATGCATTTAGCTAATGACTATAAAAATAGGGGACGTTGGCCAGGCGCGGTGGCTCACAACTGTAATCCTAGCACTTTGGGAGGCCGAGGCGGGTGGATCACCTGAGGTCAGGAGTTTGAGACCAGCCTGGCCAACATGATGAAACCCCATCTCTACTAAAAATACAAAAATTAGCCAGGCATGGTGGCATGCGCCTGTAATCCCAGCTACTTGGAAGGCTGAGGCACAAGAATCACTTAAACCCAGGAGGCAGAGGTTGCAGTGAGCCAAGATCATGCTTCTGCACTCCAGCCTGGGCAACAGAGTGAGACTCTGTCTTAAAAAAAAAAACAAAACAACAACAAAAGTGACTTGAAGGATCTTGATTTTTGTCTGTTTCAAATTGGAGAAATGTATACTTCTCAATCAATTTTCAGTACCTTTGTGAGGGGACATAAATAGTGTTGGGGAGTCCAAAAACCTACATCTGAGGTTTTTGTTTTTGAGACAGTTTTGCTCTTGTCGCCCAGGCTGGAGTGCAATGGCGCGATCTCGGCCCAACACAACCTCCACTTCCTGGGTTCAAGCAATTTTCCTGCCTCAACCTCCCAAGGAGCTGGGATTACGGGAATGTGCCACCACACTTGGCTAATTCTTTGTTTTTAGTAGGGATGGGGGTTTCTCCATGTTGGTCAGGCTGGTCTCGAACTCCCAACCTCAGGTGATCTGCCCACCTGGCCTCCCAAAGTGCTGGTATTACAGGTGGGAGCCACCAAGGCGAGTCTTTTGTTTTTAACAGTTTTATTGAGATTACGTTATTACACATTTCATGCATTTAAAGTTTACAATAAATGGTTTTTAAGTAAATTCAAGCAGATCTGCAGGCATCCCTCTATCTACTTTTAGAACATTTTAATCACCCCAAAAAGAAACCCTGCATCCATTAGCAGTCACTCTCCCTCCCCCACAACACTTCCCATTCCCTGGCAACCACTCATCTATTTGCTATGTCTCTAAATTTCCTTTTCTGCACACTTCATGTAAATGACATCTATGTGGTCTTTTGTGACTGGCTTCTTTTCACTAAGCATATTTTCAGTGTTCATACAGGTGTGATATGTATCACTACTTCATTTCTTTTTATCACCAAATGGCAGTACAGTGTTCTGTATTCACCAGGTGATAGATATTGGGGTTGTTTCCACATTTTTGCTGTAGTAAATAATATGAACAGTCATGTACGAGATTTGTGTGGACATAATGTTTTCGTTTCTCTTGGGTGTATACTTAAGAATTGGAATTGCTGGGTCATTTGGTAATTCTATGTTTAACATTTTGAAGAACTGTGAAACTTTTCTGACGTGACTGCACAATTTTACATTCCTACCAACAATGCGTGAGAGTTTCAGTTTCTACGCATCCTCACCAACACTTGTTATTATGTCCTTTTTAAAAATTATCACCAGCCGGGCGAGGTGGTTCATGCCTGTAATCCCAGCACTTCGGGAGGCTGAGGTAGGTGGATCACCTGAGATCAGGAGTTTGAGACCAGCCTGGCCAGCACAGTGAAACCTCGTCTCTATTAAAAATACAAAAAGGAGTGGAGCATGGTGGCAAGCCCTGTAATCCCAGCTATTAGGAAGGCTGAGGGAGGAGATGAGCCGACATTACGCCATTGCACTCTAGCCTGGCAATAAGAGCGAAACTCTGTCTCAAAAAAAAAAAAGGCCAACTATCACCAATCTAATGTGTATGGAATGATCTCTCATTGTGGTTTTGATTTGCGTCTGTCTGATAACTAATGATGTTATGCATCTTTTCCTGGGTTTATTGTCCATTTTTGTATATCTTCTTTGGAGAAACATCTGTTCAGATATTCAGCCTGTTACTCAGTTGAATTATCTGTTTACTATTGAGTTGTTACAGGGATTGATTTGGATACATTCTCTTTTTTTCTTTCTTTCTTTTTTTTTTCTTTTTTAAACAGAGTCTCATTCTGCTGCCCAGGCTAGAATGCAGGGATACAATGTCAGTTCACTGCAACCTCCACCTCCCAGGTTCAAGCAATTCTCCAGCTTCAGCCTCCAGAGTAGCTGGTATTACAGGTGTGCATCATTACACTCGGCTAATTTTTGTATTTTTAGTAGAGATGGGATTTCACCATGTTGGCCAGGCTGATCTCCAACTCCTGACCTTAGGTGATCCACAATTTTACAGTGCATCCAGCCTGGATACATTCTTAACACAATTCCCTTATTAGATATGATTTGCAAATATTTTCTCTCCTGTGGGTGGGTTTTTTCATTTTCTTGACGATATCCTTTGAAACACAAACACTTTTAATTTTGGGCTAGGCCAGTTTATTATTTTGTCACTTGTAGTTTTGGTTTCTTATCTGATAAGGCTTTGCATAAGAAGATCATGAAGATTTATCCTTATTTTTTCTTCTAAAAGTTGTATAGTTTTAGCTGTTATGTCTGTGATCCATTTTGTATTAATTTTTGTTAAAACTTACAATTTTATGCCAGGTGCAGTGGCTTATGCCTGTAATCCCAGCACTTTGGGAGGCTGAAGTGGGCAGATCACTTGAGATCAGGAGTTCAAGACCAGCCTGGCCAACATAGCGAAACCGTGTCTCTACTAAAAACAAAAATACAAAAATTAGCCGGGTGCGCAGTGGCACATGCCTGTAATCCCAGCTACTCGGGAGGCTGAGGGAGGAGGTTCAAGTTCAATCACTTGAACCCAGGAAGTGTAGTTGGCAGTGAGCTGAGATCATGCCCCTCCAGCCTGGCTGACAGAGTGAGACTCTTTTTTTTTTTTTTTGGAGATAAAGTAAAAATTAAATATTCTTATGTAATTTAGAGGTAGAAAGAACAGGAAAGGCTAGGTGCGGTGGCTGATGCCTGTAATCCAGACACTTGGGGAGGCCAAGATGGGAGGATTGCTTGAGCCCAGGAGTTTGAGACTAGCCTATGCAACATAGACCCTGTCTCTACTAAAAGCACAAAAAATTAGCTGGGTAGGGTGGCACATGCTTGTAGCTCCAGCTACCTAAGAGGCTGAGATGGGAGAATCACCTGAGTCTGAGAGATGACACGGTGAGCCACAATCACACCATTGTACTCCAGCCTGGGCAACGAGAATGAGACCATGTCTCAAAAAAAAAAAAAAAAAAGAAAGGAAACTCATTGTAAATTAGAAAAAAAACAAAAAACTTTTTCGAGACTGAGTTTAGTTCTGGTCGCCCAGGCTGGAGTGTGATGGTATGATCTCACTGCAGCCTCCGCCTCCCGGGTTCAAGCGATTCTCCTGCCTCAGCCTCCCAAGTAGCTGGGATTATGGACACCCATTACTACGCCCAGCAGTTTTGTATTTTTAGTTGAGACAGGGTTTCGCCATGTTGGCCAGGCTGGTTTCGAACTCCTGACCTCAGGTGATCTGCCTATCTCAGCCTCCCAAAGTGCTGGGATTACAGCTGTAAACCATTGCGCCCTACCACTTTTTTTTTTTTTAAGTATTTTTGAGCAAGGTATTTATTTCAACTGTGTGGGTTTTAGTTAGCCAAAATACAAACAAAACCAAATCAGCAAAATAATAACCAGTAAGTCTTTATCATGAGATATTTATTCAATATTAAGTTATGCCACTTCTTATAAGCTCAATTATTAGTAAAAACTTATTACATCTACAAATTACAAGTGGCTGAAGGTTAACATAGTGAAATCAGCCACAAATGTTAAAAATCAGGGAAAAGTTTATTTAGTCAATAGTCATTCAATAAACAAACATTTAATGAGTACTTGCTATGGGCAAGGCTGCTCATAGTTGAAGCCAAGAAAATAAAATAGATCTCTTATCTTCCATTTAAATGAGCCAGTATTTATAAACATGCCAATACATTGCCTGAGAAAACAATTACTATTGCTGTTATCATGACCTAGAGGCTGAGTCACCGGAAGCCAACACTTGTTATTGTTAGTATGTCTTTTTTTAATATTAGTAGTGCATGGTAAATATTATTGGAAAGGTACAGATACAGAATTCCAGGCACAATTACATCGAATAAGGCTGAGGTATAGTTAAGCATTAGGAAAGAAGCAGAACATCGCAATGTTGCTGCTTGTCTTTCAGATTCGCGTATAAAATTATGCAAGTGAATCTCCATTTACCCGAGGGAGTGAATTTGTGGTTTCGTTTTGGCTTTTTTGAGACAGAGTCTTGCTCTGTCACCCAGGCTGCAGTGCAGTGGCTAGCTCTCGGCTCACTGCAACCTCCACCTCCTGGGTTCAAGTGGTTCTCCCGCCTCAGCCTCTTGAGTAGCTATGATTACAGGCACCCATTTTGTTTGTTTGTGATTTTTGGTAGAGACAAAGTTTCACCATGTTGGCCAGGTTGGTCTCGAACACCTGACCTCAGGTGATCCACCTGCGTCAGCCTCCCAAAGTGCTGGGATTACAGGTGTGAGCCACTGCGCCTGGCCGAATTTGTGTTTTGATCGGTGTCACTTTCTTCTTTTTAAGTGGTTGAAGCAATGCATAGCAAACCTTTCTACTCCTTGCAGGTGTTCTAGTTTAACCTGAAGTGATTAGATACTCTCTTTTCTCCTCTACCAGAAACTTGAGGATGCTGGAGTTACTCTTCTTCCTCTTCTAAGCCAGTTAGTGGAATCTTCCTCATGTTCTTGGCCTGTATTTTTCTCCTCTTAGGGGTGGAGTTCAGTTTACTACTGGAAGATGTTGGAATTTTCCAACCCAGCAGACCCGTGATCAAACATTAAATATAACCTCATGCACCTCTGTGTATCTTCTTCGTCAGGAAAGTATCTTCTCACTACGGAATTAACCTTCCTGCCTAGAACTTCCCAGAGTAACAGTGGATTTATTGAGGTATTGGATACCTTCGAAGGATGTGGATTTCTGACGGCCCTGATTTATAACTTTTCATTTTGCAAGGCTTGAAACGACCCATTCAGAGCCTGAAGTCCATGGCCCATCTGCTAGAAGCTGATAACTTTTGTTATTGGACTTTGGATGGGTAGGGAGTTTGCTTGTTGTTATCCTTCCTTGGTAGAGTGCACTTACACATCACAATTTCATATCAGCTCCCCCCCCCCCCCCAATTCTTGCTTAACTTCAGTGGTGGTTCTTGGTTTTTACATTTGTTTATGTGTTACTGAGAGTGAAATTGAGGTAATTTTATTTTATTTTATTGAGATGGAGTCTCACTCTGTTGCCCAGGCTGGAGTGGAGGGGTGCGAACTTGGCTCACTGCAACCTCCACCTCCCAGGTTCAAGCCATTCTCCAGCCTCAGCCTCTCTAGTAGCTGGGATTACAGGTGCCCACCATCACACCAACCTAATTTTTGTATTTTTAGTAGAGCTGAGGTTTCACTGTGTTGGTCAGGCTGGTCTTGAACTCCTGAACTCAAGTGATCCGCCTGCCTTGGCCCCCCAAAGTGCTGGTGTTACAGGCATAAACCTCTGTGCCTGGAGGCTGAAATTGAGATAATTTTAATTGAGATACCACACAAGTGAAATATACTTCAGGTTACTGACGTGCAGTTGGTTATTGGTTTTTTGTTTTTGTTTTTGAAATGGAGTCTCCCCCTGTTGGCAGAGGCCTGGAATGCAGTGATGCCATCACAACCCACTGTAGCTGTGACCTCCCCAGATTCAGGTGATCCTTCCAGCTCAGTTTTTGTATTTTTGGTAGAGATGGATTTTGTCATGTTACTCAAGCTAATCTTGAACTTCTGGACTCAAGCAATCAGCCCATCTCTGCCTCCCAAAGTGCTAGGATTACAGATGTAAGCCACCACACGTGGCCTTAGTTTCATTTTACCAATGATTTAGAAAATCTATTAAGAGACTGCAGCCGGCTGTAGACTCTTAATCAGGTAATCCCGGCACTTTGGGAGGCCCAGGTGGGCAGATCACTTGAGGTCAGGAGTTCAAGACCAGCCTGGCCAGCATGGTCAAACCGTCTCTACTAAAAATACAAAAATTAGCCAGGTGTGGTGGCATGTGCCTGTAGTACCAGCTACTCAGGAAGCTGAGGCAGGAGAATCGCTTGAACCCAGGAGGCGGAAGTTACAGTGAGCCAAGGTTGTGCCACTGCACTCCAGCCCAGGCAACAGAGCGAGACTCCATCTCAAAAAATCAAAGAGACTACTTACACTGTCTAGAACAGAATGTTTGAACATAGTTTCTACCTTTGGGTGGGCTCATATCCAATAAGAATTAGATTTAATGTTATATCTAAGCTTTGAAAGTTGAGCTATCCGTCTTATTCTGGGCAGAATGCTTGGTTAGCCCAAGTTTATTATTGAGAGCCAAGATGATGATCAATGCCAAGGGGTTTGTCTTGCTATAGATTATTGTTTTGTTGACAGTTTGGTTACGATGACTTCTTAATGTTTTAAGTGGCCATGATCCTTACCTTTCTTTGGCAGGATGCCATAACAAAATACTGCATGGCTGAAATGACAAGACATTTATTTTCTGTCAGTTCTGGAGATTGGAAAGTCTAAGACAGTATCAGCATGTTGGTTTCTGGCAAGGGCTCTCTTCCTGGGTTGTAGATGGCTGCCTTCTCACTATGTCTTCACATGGCAGGAGAAGCGAGCAAGCAAGCTGCCTGGCCTCTCCTCTTATGCAGGCACTAATCCAATCATAGGGTCCCTTCCCTGACCTCATTGAAACCTAATTACCTCCCAAAGAGCCCATCTCCAAATACCTTCACATTGGGGGATTAGGGCTCCAGCGTGTGTATTTTGAGAGGGGACACAGTTCATAGTAATGGTCATAAATGACATGAAAGGCTCTGGTCCATACACTCATCAGAGTTATTGTGCCTTTCTTTGAAGAGATCCACTAAAAGCTACAGGTAGTAGATTACCAGGCCAAATTTATCCATCCATCCATTTCCCATGAGTAGAGGACACTGGGAAATACAATATTTTCTCTTTTTTTGAGATGGAGTCTCGCTCTGTCACCCAGGCTGGAATGCAGTGGTGCAATTTCAGCTCATTGCAACCTCTGCCTGCCAGGTTCAAGCAGCTCTCTGCCTCAGCCTCCCGAGTAGCTGGGACTATAGGTGCCCGCCACCATGCCTGTCTAATTTTTGGAAATACAGCATTTTCTTTGTTTAATGTTTTATGCCTTAAGAAGAAAGTCTTGCTGTTTTAGTTGGATTTTATTATCCCCACTCCCACTCCCAATTAAATGAAGCCATAAGGAAAGGATCAGGTAAATAGAATTGAATAGCGTCTTTATCCATGTTGGAGATTTTATGTGTATTTATTTATTATTTTTTTAAATTTGAGACAGAGCTTTGCCCTGTCACCAGGCTGGAGGGCAGTGGCGTGATCTCGGCTCACTGCAAACTCTGCCTTTTGGGTTCAAGCGATTCTCCTGCCTCAGACTCCCAAGAAGCCGAGATTACCAGATGGGTGCCACCACGCCCAGCTACTTCTTGTAATTTTAGTAGAGATAGGGTTTCACTATGTTGGCCAGAATGGTCTCAATCTCTTGACCCTCGTGATCCGCCAACCTCGACCTCCCAAAGTGCTGGGATTACAGGCATGAGCAACTGCGCCGGACTGATTTTATGTATATTTAAAATGCAAATGCACAAAGATAGTCTATATTTCTATTTCCTTTTATTTTGGTTTGATCCTTTTTTTGTTTGAAATGTAGGCAAGGCCTACAGTAGTCCAGTGAGCAACCAGGCCACCTGGATTCATGCTTTCCCCAATTCAGAACTAGTAGCTTTTTGTTTGTTTTGAGACAGAGTCTTGCTCTGTTACCCAGGCTGTAGTGCAGTGATCTCGGCTCATTGCAGCCTCTGCCTCCTGGGTTCAGCAATTCTCCCACCTTAGCCTCCCGAGTAGCTGGGATTACAGGTGTGTCCCTCCCCTGCCCCACCCCCACTGAGTGCAGCTCTGGGCTCCTCTAAGGCAGCGCCACTGTTCGGCCACCATCATGATTATCTGCCTGGACCTCATGTGCCATGATGAGCTGTGTTCACGAGATCCCGGAAATCTCAGACTGGCTGTGCTTGGAAGTGGAGGGGAAGACGGTCAGTAGGATGACAGTGAACTGATGACTGGCCCATTGGTGGAAATGCCTCTGCCAAAGGCCCCGATGGCGAGGTGTGGAAAGCACAGTAACGGCTGTGGTGTTGATATGGTCACAGACCGTTACTTGCAGGAAACCAACTTCACCAGAGAAGCCTACAAGACATATATCAGAGGTTACGTGAAATCAATCAAAGGCAAACTTGAAGAACAGAGACCAGAAAGAGTAAAACCTTTTATGAACAAATCAGGCATATCTTTAGTAATTTCAGAAACGATTCTGGTCCGGTAGGGTGGCTCACACCTGTAACCCCACCACTTTGGGAGGCTGAGGTGGGCGGATCACTTGAGCTCAGGAGTTTGAGACCAGCCTTGGCGACATAGTGAGACCCTGTCCCTGCCAAAAATACAAAAAAAAAAAAAAAAAAAAATTAACTGGCTGTGGTGGTGCACACCTGTAATCCCAGCTACTCGGGAGGCTGAGGTGGGAGAATTGCTGAACCCGGAAGGCAGAGGCTGCAATAAGCTGAGATCACTGCGCTACACCCTGGGTAACAGAGGAAGACTGTCTCAAAACAAAAAGCTGCCAGTTCTGTATTGGGGGAAGCATGAATCCAGGTGGTGTGGTGGCTCTACTGGACTGCTGTGAGGATGGGATGACTCAATGTGTGATTTTCTTTGAAGATGGTTTAGAAATGGGAAAATGTTAACAGATTTGGCAGTTACTTTGGATCTATCACCTGTCACTGTAACTGGCTGCCACTTGTCATCCACACAACAACAGGACTTAAGAAAAATGGGACTGATGTCATCTTGAGTTCTTCATTTATTTTGACCATGCTTTATTTGGAGTGGAGGCATTGTTTTTTAGAAAAACATATGTAGCTTGTCTGAATATAAAATACATTTAAACTCAAATCTAGCAAAAGTCAGGAGTGGGGATCATAAGGGCATTAATTTGGGGAGCAAGGACATGTGGTTAAGACGCTTTTTGAGGCCAGGTGCGGTGGCTCATGCCTATAATCCCAGCACTTTGGGAGTCCAAGGTGGGGGGATCACAAGGTCAAGAGAGTGAGACCATCGTGGCCAACATGATGAAACCCTGTCTTTACTAAAAATACAAAAATTAGCCGCATGTGGTGGTGGGGGGTGCCTGTAGTCCCAGCTACTCAGGAGGCTGAGGCAGGAGAATCGCTTGAACCCGGGCGGCAAAGGTTGCAGTGAGCTGAAATCGCACCCCTGTGCTCCAGCCTGGGAACAAAGCAAGACTCCGTCTAAAAAAAAAAAAAAATGCTTTTCGATAAGTTTGAATTTTCTATGCTGATTAAAAAAAGAGAAGAACATTTTCTTTTACCCCGTATAGTAGAATATAAGCCTCATACATAAGTAAGAGCTACAAAAAGGTTTTTGGCCAACATAAATATACACAAACTATTTAGTATACTAATAGGATACAATTTAGCTTACTAATAATACAGTGATATACATGAAATAGTCATGTATAGCTCTAATATTTCATTCACATACATAATTAAAATCACATTTAAAATTTAAATGACATTAATTTTGAATATTCCTTTTCCCACTCATATCGTTTATGAAGCAAATTTATTCAAATACTCAGAGCCACATTTTAAGTCAGCTGATTCAGTTTGCAGAGTGTATCACCCTCCATCTTTATTATTTGAAAGACTGTAATATTTATATTTATGTATGGTGCTGCCACTGGACCTTTTATCCAAGGCCACAAGTATTCATGTAACCCTGGCACAGTTCCTCCACCCCTTCATTGTATAAATGAAAATAGCTTACGTTTATGTATGCGTTTACCATGTGCCAAATACTGTCATAGGTGCCTTACGTGTTTTAACTCATTTACTCGGAGAAACCTGTGAGATCGATGCCTTTATCTCACTTTCCTCAGGGAACTAAGCTTCACAAAGGTCAAATAACTTACTCAAAGTCACATAGCTCATGAAAGGCAGAGCCAAGATTCAAACCCAGCTGTGGAGCTCCAGAGTTCCTGCCTTTTTTTTTTTTTTTATTTTGAGACTCGTATCCAGGCTGGAGTGCAGTGGTGTGATCTTGGCTTACTGCAACCTCCGCCTCCCGGGTTCTCATGACTCAGCCTCACGAGCAGCTGGAATTGCAGGTCCCTACCACCATGCCTGGTTAATTTTTTTTTTTTTTTTTTGAGGTGGAGTCTCACTCTCACCCAGGCTGGTGTGCGGTGGTGCAGTCTGAGCTCACTGCAACCGCCGCCTCCTGGGTTCAATAATTCTCCTGCCTCAGCCTCCCCAGTAGCTGGGATTATAGGCACCTGCCATTACGCCCAGCTAATTTTTTGTGTTTTTAGTAGAGACAGGGTTTCACCATGTTGCCCAGGCTTGTCAAACTCCTGACCTCATGATTCACCTGCCTCGGCCTCCCAAAGTGCTGGGATTACAGGCTTGAGCCACTGTGCCCGGGCTTTTTTTTTTTTTTTATTTTATTTTATTTTATTTTTTTATTTTTTAGTAGAGATGAGTTTCACCATGTTGGCCAGGCTGGTCTCAAACTCCTAATCTCAAGCTGTCTACCCACCTCCGGCTCCCAAAGTGCTGGGATTACAGGCATGAGCCACTGTGCCTGGCCAGCTCCCACTTTTAACCACCCTGTTACTCTGCTATGAGAAAATACAGCACTTAAGATGGTGAGATTATTCCCCGAGGAATAATTGTTAAACTTAATTTTACATTGATTTCCCCCTTGATGTTAAACCAGTTGTGTCTAAGCATCTAAAATTCCCATTGGTTATTAGACAGTTGTGTCTTCTCCAAATAGTAATTTTTCATCCAAAACAACATAACTGAAGGAGGTACATAATATAATTTGTACAGACTCAACTATATAACAACGTCCTCTTTTATAAGGTTAGAGAAAATATAACCTTGTATTTTGACATATGGTATGTAAGCCAAATCAACTGGTGACGATTTGATGGTATAGTTGTACTAGTTCTGAAACAACTACTGGTCACTCGGCACGGTACTTGGCTGTTTCCATATTACCTAGTTTTATTCTCTCTGAAACTATAAGCGAAGTAGCATTCCTCTAGTTTTGTAGATGAGTCAGTTGAGGCTCAGACAATATAAGAAACTTGTCCAGGACAGTATAGAGCCTAGGGCAGTAGAGTTGACATTCAACCTTTGTGCAGCCACCGCTAAAGCTTCTGCTCTGTGGATGCCGCCACGTGGCCTCACTGGGCATACAGCACTGGGTTCAGAAGCCCCAGACTTAACAGCACAAGGCCACCATGTCGCCCTGTCAGCTGCCTCCCACAGTTCTTCCAGCTTCCTTTCATTTCTCTGCTTTCTTGCTGCGTCTGGCAGGACTTCTGGCTGCAAACAACAGAAATTCCTGTAGCTAGTTTAAGCAGAAAGGGATGTATTAAAAGTTGTTGGTTAGGTGGTTCACAGAAGTTCTGGGAAGAACCAAGAATCAGGCTTGGATGCAATGGAGCCAGGAAAAGAGCCAAACCACACCGTGGGTCTGTTCTAGCAGAGAAATCACGCCGCCTCTGCTGGCTGCTGAGTCCCCAGGAGCTGAGGGAATGTATGCCAGGACTGCACTTCTCTTCTGCCATGCTCCTCAGAAGCCTGGATCACAATGACCCTTGCTGCCTCTGTCACTCACGCTGTGTCCAGGTTGCGCTGGGATGCTTTTTTTTTTTTTTTTTTTTGAGACAGTCTCTCTCTGTAACCCAGGTTGGAGTGCAGTGGTGCGATCTCAGCTCACTGCAACCTCTGCCTCCTGGGTCCCAGTTCAAGCAGTTCTCCTGTCTCAGCCTCCCTATTACCTGGGATTACAGGCACGTGCCACCATACCCAGCTAATTTTTGTATTTTTTGTAGAGATGGGGTTTCACCATGTTGGCCAGGCTCGTCTTGAACTCCTGACCTCATGATCCTCCAGCCTCAGTCTCCCAAAGCGCTGGGACTATAGGCATGAACCACCGCACCCAGCCACTCTGGGATGCCTCTGATTGGTAGAAATAAGCTCACATGCCAACATTCTGGCTGCAACGGAATATGGTGCTTTCACATTTTCTGCTAAATGAGGATTGAGTGAACCAATCTACAGTGTCTACCGCTTAATCCACCCCCGTCCCAGCCCCAGCTCCAACCTCGGCTCTTCCACATAAAGACCAGTGTCTTAGCCCATTTGGACTACTATAACAAATACCATAAATGAGATGGCTTGTAAGTAACAGAAATTTATTTCCCACTGTCTGCTCGTTGGGAAGTCCAAGATCCTGGCGTTAGCTGATTCAGTGTCTGGTGAGGGTCTGCTTTCTGGTTCATAGATGGTGCCTTCTTGCTGGGTCTTTATATGGTGGAAGAGGCCAGGTAGCTCTCTAGGTCTCTTTCATATGGACACTAATTCCATTCATGAGCCCTCTTCCTTCATGACCCTATCACCTCCCAAAGGCTCCACCTCCTAAATCATACCATGGAGGCTGGGATGGGCCTCCCAAAATTTGCATGCTAAAATCCTAACCCCTAAGGGAGCTCCTCCGATTTTAGAGGAACATAGAGATTCAGACCATAGTAGATAGGTGGGTACACCATTTGTGCCTTTATTCTCTGGTGTTTTGGTGAATACAGATTGAATTGCAGATTGACCTTTCTGGGCTCATCCAAGTATAACCAAACCCCACAATTCACACACTAGAGAAAGTTCGCCTTGTGTTTTCTCCTCCTCTAGCCATGGGGATAGCAGCGGGGCTAACATGAGGGTCCAATGTGAAAAAACTGCTCAACCACTCAAAGGAAACCCACTCCATGGAGGTGTCTCTCTAACATGATGCTACTTTCTGAAGTTACTTTTTTTTTTTTTTTTTAAGTGGAGGAAGTCTTTCTTCTGAAGTCTGGTATCCTATTTGGAGTTCATAGGGTGAGGAACATAGCCTTCTATTCCCATGCTTCTCTCTGAAGTTTGGGCTTTCATTTGCTGGGTCCCACATGCTGAGTGCAAGGATAACAAACCTACCCAGTGAACAAAAGTTTAGAATTTTTTTTTATATGAAAAACATGACATCCTTCTTTTAGGGTAAAGGTTTTCAGTTGCTTTTGAGAAAAGCATCACAAGTAAGCTCAAGATCTGAAAATAAAGGAGACTTGAAGAAAATATGTTGATTAGAAGAATAGGATCAGGCTGGATGTGGTGGCTCATGTCTGTAATCCCAGTGCTTTGGAAGGATGAGGCAGGTGGACTCCTGTGAGGTCAGGAGTTCAAGACTAGCCTGGCCAACATGGCAAAACCCTGGGCGTGATGGTGCATGCCTGTAGTCCCAGCCGCTCAGGAGGCTGAGGCACAACAATTGCTTGAACCTGGGAGGTAGAGGTTGCAATGAGCTGAGATCATGCCACTACACTCCAGCCTGGAAGACAAGGCAAAACTCCTCTCAAAAACAAACAAACAAAAACAAAAGGACAGGAAAGAAACACAAAGCTAAGATTTAGCCCACATTCTGCATTACTCACTGAGGACTTCAGGCAAATTGAATTCATATCTCTGCTTAGTTATCTAGTTGGTGCAATTGAAAAAAAAAAAAAATACAAAGGCTAAGACCCTAAGAGTTACTGTAAGAAATGCACAGACCCTGGACGCAGTGTCTGTTCGTACCACTATAATGTTAATTTCTGGGCATTTTAGAAACTGTGATCCTACTGGGTGGGCGTTCCCTATGGCTTGTGCTGCCAGTGTGAGTTTCTGTCTTCTTAGCACATGGGTGGTTTACATCATCAGGTGAATAAACAGGTCAGAGCTGAAGAGGGAGAAACTGAATCGCTTGTTTAACACCATTGTTTACTATGGTAGAGTTTAGAGCTTACTCAATATTAGAAGTAGAGTCGTGAAGGATTTTAGTTTGCATTTTCTGGTTATCTTGAAGTCTTGATTTTGCCAGAGGCTTGGAATATATGTATTAATTTTCCTTCAAGGTTCATTTAGCAGCAGCAAGGGGAGGGACATTTGCATTTTAATTGGGTCCTTCTCCAATCTCTCCCCTAACCCCAGCACACACTCTACTGCTAAGAGCTAGAGCCAGGTGTCACTCCCTGCCTCTGGGTGGTAGGAATGTCAGTGTCTGTAACTCTTCAGTGGCTACCAACCCAACCCCAGTGTACCCCCATGAACTTCTCCAGTGCTGTGCGATCCCAGCATTAAACAGCGAATAAAATTCTCCACTCGAGTGGCACATGCCGACATGGTTCCAAAACATACAAACTTGGGAGGTTTTTTCAAAATTAAAATGGCTAGGTTAAGAAATTGCATTGACATTCCAGTAAGTCAGTACTCAAGATTCTGATCCTGGCCGGGCGCGGTGGCTCATGCCTGTAATCCCAGCACTTTGGGAGACTGAGGCGGGTGGATCATGAGGTCAGGAGTTCAAGACCAGCATGGACAAGATGGTTAAACCCCTGTCTCAACTAAAAATACAAAAATTAGCCAGGCGTGGTGGCAGGCACCTTAATCCCAGCCACCTGGGGGGCTGAGGCAGCGAATTGCTTGAACCTGGGAGGCGGAGGTTCCAGTGAGCCAAGATTGCACCACTGCACTACAGCCTGGGTGACAGAGTGAGACTC
>NW_022436951.1:10391856-10421075 GCF_009761245.1 Sapajus apella | reverse complement strand
ACTTTCAGAGGACAAATGTCAATGTGAGAAAGGGTGCCCCAATGAAATCTGGTGCCAGTGCTAATGTCATGTTCTTAGATGATGAAATGGAGACAATGAATCAATGACAAAGGTGGTTTTTGTTCCAGGGGGTGGTCTTGTGAAATTGAGGCTATGCTGTGTACAGGACCACTTCTTAACACAGAATTGACATAGAAAGCTGGTGAAGCAAACCTAAATTCAGGCTTAGCAGCCTCAGTAATTCTGACATGTGCTCATACAGGAATGGAGGTAGCATGAAATATTTACAGTGAGCCCGGTGGGGATTAGTGTATACAGAGGTTAAGTTCAGCAAAATATAGGGGGTGGGGAAAGCTATAAGTGGTGAAAATGTACTAGTTGTCCCTGTGAGAGAAGTAAAGTTTTAGAGTTGAATTCCTCTTTCTTTCAGAAGCTGTAGGGGGTCTTCACTGCATACCTTTACTTACTTACTTTTTTTTTTGAGACAGAGTTTCACTCTTGTTGCCCAGGCTAGAGTGCAATGGCATGATCTTGGCTCACCACAACCTCCTCCTCCTGGGCTCAAGCAATTCTCCTGCCTCAGCCTCCCCAGTAGCTGGGATTACAGGCATGCACCACCACGCCAGGCTAATTTTGTAGTTTTAGTGGAGATGGGGTTTCTCCATGTTGGTGAGGCTGGTCTTGAACTCCTGACCTCAGGTGATCCACCCACCTTGGCGTCCCACAGTGCTGGGATTACAGGCATGAGCCACTGCGCCCAGCTGGATACCATTACTTTCTAAACAGCAGAGAGCATATTGGGTGTTTCTAGAACTGTGCAGTGCTGCAAATGAATACTGGGACCAGACGGCGCCTACCCTCCTAATGCCTACGTTCCAATTAAAGAAACATCCCTCACTTGAAACCCCCACGTTATTAGATTGCTGCTGTCACGTCCAGGTAAAAAAGTGATGAGCCTGTGGCGTCTCCTCTTGGCCCTTCCTATCAGACCCAGCCTCGTGGCCCCCAGATTCGGCTGACTCCCCAGTTAACCAGTTACGGACCTTCTGTGCTGGGGGGGTGTTTCACAGAGACAGCAAACCCTACAGCCAGGCGTCCTCAGTATTCCTTGCTACTTGCCCTCTGAGCTCTTGACCAAAAGAACCATCTTTGTCTTACATGCAGACATTTCAGCCTAGAAGCAGGCAGACTCTCCAGGAAAGCCCTGCTCTGTCCCCAGGAGAAGGGCATTTCTGGGTTTGGCAGAAAACATCCTGAAGGCTGGCATACTATTTGCTCTAGGTACGGGCCAGAGAGTTTCAAAGACCCAGGGCCCAGGATGTGAGAGAAGGGAATTTTGATTTGTGTGTGTGCGCGTTAATTTTTTTTCAAGTGCTTATCCATTGTAGAGACATACTACTCTTTTCAGGTCTGTTTTTGAAAAACAGATGAAAGGACCAGTAGTATACAGACAGGTTAATATGCACTTGGCCTTTCTATCTGAGCCCAGTCCCGATTTCATTCTGTCCATGGGGAAAACTTCCTTTTTACAGTGCATCTTCAGAGCGGGGCTTTGTTCAGAAATCTTTTATTCAGAGCCTTTTGTTTTTAAGAGATTTATTGGAGATTGGTTTGGCAGGGACTGAGTGTCAGATTGTACATGTGCTGGGGGGCACGGTGGGAGAGGGAACATTGGGTAGGGGCCCCATATGTGTTCCTGATGGTTGTAGGCGCTCATAAAGTCTAAAGACCGAATCTGTGGAAGGCAAACAATTGTTTTTGTTTTGTTTTTAATGCTGGAATTTATTTTTCCATCTCGTTTTCTCTCCTGGACATTTTCTAGCTGGGTGTGTTTACAATATAAAAAGCCTTCATCCTTGTGGGAAGTAGAAAAGTTTCTTTTTAAAGCGTCCTTTCTTGTTAAAGAATAAGCATGCCAATAACTTTGTTAAGCCCTATCCTGTGTAGCTGTTAGACATGCCATGCTTACAGGTATTCCTTATACTTTTACCAGGATACCTGTGCTGAATGGGCTCACAGGCATGTCCCAGCTCTCCGTTGCTTTTACCTACTTAGAAGAGCTTTCAGTTGTTAGCCAATTGGGTTTTAGTTTACATTGTGAGGTCTGGCTGCAGCCAGTGGAAATCAGACACAACAGTAAGGACAACCCCAGACGTGTAAGGAATAAATTTGTGTTTTCCTTCATTCATTGTACTCTTGTGGCAAGATGGCTAGCCAGAGTACCCTACCCACAGTCCAGGAAGTAAAAATTGCATTGCTGAAAAATCCTTTGTCTCAGTGCTAATTTTTCTTTGTGGCACTGAGCATCTGTTTCCAACAGTCATCGGTCCATCCTGAAGGCATTAGTGTCTGTGTTGGTGGCTTTGGTTACCCTGCCTGGAGCGGGCTCATCTTCCTGGGTGTCATTCAGAGACAGTTGGCTATATCCAAGGGTTGGCTTCTCTACTTCAGTTTTGTTTGTGTAGAGCAGGTCCAGCCCCTCCTGGGGAGGGTGCTTTTGCATGCCCACAGTCAGGTGTAAAGGCCTGGTTCTACTCCCACTGGGTCCCTGATTGCCCTTGAGCAAGGGTTGAATGACAGTACCCATCCATCTTTTTGTTGCTTCATACCTGGGGCGCTGGCTGTCCCAGCCCAGCAAGTGAGGCCAGCTGAGCTGGGCGTGGTGTTCTTGTGCCTGCTGGTACCTTCTGATGTCCCAATTCAGGTGCATCTATTTTTAGATTGGGCTTGCCCTGGCTTGAGTGGCACTTGTGCAAGACTGTGACCTTGCAGGTGTTCAGCTGTTTTCTTCACAGATCCCGGGTGTTCTCTGATTCTAACTCTTTGGAGGCCTTGTGCTCTGCACAAAGCCAGTGCAGCAACCACTTGCCTAGCTGTTCCTGGACAAAGACATTTCATCTAGCTAGAGATAAAATTCGTGTCCAGATGCCTCGGGAAGGGAGGGGCTTACAGGCTTGATAGGACAGTTCACTTGAGTGAGTGTGAGCCTCCTACCAGCATCCGTCTCTATTTAGTGAGAGCCCTGTGTTAACTGTCATCATGACAGGTCAGGTTTGTGTGAAACTATTTATAAACTCCATAAAACCATGTGCAAATGTGGGAAACAGGCTGGCAGGAGTGGAAGGAGGTCGATGAGGGACAGGCACTATCTCTTGAACAAGGGCAGGGACGCAGTATCTTGCCACACAAGATGGAGGGAACCAGATAGAGCTGGCAAGGGAGACAGGGTCAGCCAGTTGAAGGGGTCAGTGGCCACAGTCAGAAGTTTGCAGGAGATCCAGAAAACCCTTAGGAGCCACAAGATTGGGACGATTATTGCATCTGACACTTGCCAGGTAGAGAATATTGTAAACTTGTAGCTAAGGAGAGTTAAGAAGGAACTAAAAAGTGAGACCTGGATGGACACAGTGGCTCACGCTTATAACCCCAGCACTTTGGGAGGCCAAGGTGGGAAGATTACTTGAGACCAGCCTGGGCAACATGGTAAAACCCTGTCTCTACAAAAGATACAAAATCAGCCTGCATGGGTGCCTGCAGTTCCAGCTACGGTGGAGGCTGAGGCAGGAGCATCACTTGAGCCTAGGAGGTTGAGGCCGCATGCAGTGAGACATGTTCACACCACTGCACTCCAGCCTGGGTGACAGAGCGAGACTCTTTCTCAAAAATAAACATAAAATAGCCCTTTCCATTGAAGGATGTGTAGAAATAAAAAAATTCTGGAAGGATTTCCCAAGAGCTCAGAGTAGAGGTGCCCATGAGACTTGTATTAGTCTGTTCTTGCACTGCTCTAAAAACATACTTGAAGCTAGGTAATTTATAAAGAAAAGAGGTTTCATTGGCTCACAGCTCTGCAGGCTCCACAGGTTTCTGCGGCTGCTGCTTTTTTTTTCGAGGTGGAATCTTCCTCTGTCTTGTCCAGGCTGGAGTGCAGTGCTGATCTCGGCTCACTGCAGCCTCCACCTCCCAGGTTCAAGTAATTCTCCTATCTCAGCCTCCTGAGTAGCTGGTACTACCGGTGTGTGCCACCACACCCAGCTAATTTTGTATTTTTAGTAGAGATGGGGGTTTCACCTTGTTGGCCAGGCTGGTCTCCAACTCCTGACTTCAGGTGAGGCACTGTGGCCAGCCAGGCTTCTGCTTCTGGGGAGGCCTCAGGAAGCTTAGTCATGGCAGAAAGTGAAGGAGAAGCAGGCACATTTTAAATGGCTGGAAAGGAGGCAGAGAGCAAAGTGGGAGGTGCCTCATACTTTTTTTTTTTTTTTTTGAGACGGAGTTTCGCTCTTGTTGTCCAGGCTGGAGTACAGTGGTGCGATCTTGGCTCACAACCTCCGCCTCCCGGGTTCAAGCGATTCTCCAGCCTCAGGTGATCTACCTGCCTTGGCCTCCCAAAGTGCTGGGATTACAGGCATGAGCCACTGTGCCCAGCCACCTCACATTTTTGACCAACTAGATTTCATGAGAACTCACTATCATGAGAACAGCAAGGGGGAGATCCACCCCCATGATGCTATCACCTCCCCCCAGGCCCCTCCACCAACATTGGGATTAAAATTTACATGAGATTTGGGCGGGGACAGAAATCCAAACTATATCAAGACTGAAAAGAAGTCCTGCAGGGAAAGGAAAGGCATTGAGCTGGGTGAAAGGTCACAGTCATATTCCATTGGAAATGTCAATTCCTTACATATGACACAGAACCAGCGAGGGTGAACAGAGTTCCTGGGATTGAAAAGTTATCATAGGGAAGGAACCAGCTGGAAATCATTCATGGGCATCATTTTGGGCATTTCAGAATTCTCCCTTGAGGTTTATTATAGTCAGCAAATGGAAAGGGCAGAAAAAGACGCCTGGGGTTCTGGCTGCCTCAGGAATGACCTTTCTTTTTAAATAGTATGGCTCATCATGCCAGTCTAAGCTTCTCTTTTGATTTTTAGAGTAGCCTTAATCATTACAATTATTTATCTTCCATTAGACTTGGCTCATTCCTAGCCAGGAAATAATTTGGAAAATAAAAAAGATCAAGCTTGTAGTGCTCCTGAGAAGGAAAGTACAGTTCCCTTCTGAGTGGAAGCCTCGTCTTGTTGATGGCACAGGAACTCACCCAGAAGATGACCAGGAGGCTTTTCTGTGCTACTCCAAGATGTTTTCCGGGAGAATCCTGGGTGGCGTGTGTGGTTCCCAGCTTCCTCCTCTTGTCAAGCAACCAGTGGCCTGATTGGAGCTGGCAGCCCCCTTGGGAACCGCTGAGTGCTGACTTCTAAGTCTTTTAATACAGCTGTGCACTGAGCACTCTGTTTTCATTTCCCACTTTCCCCTTTGTCACTTTCAATTAAACCAGGACAAGCTATGTAAAATTTGGTTAGTGATGTAAATAAGCCCAAACAGCAGAAAAATTGAAATGTGAAGAAACGGTGGAGGAGTGAGGAGGTTTTACTGGATAGTCACTGTAACCACAGCCTGACAGATGCCTGCTGTGTGGCCGGCACTGAGATGATCTAAAGCACTGTCTCTAGATTTTAGCAAAACCTCTGCAGCTACATTATACATTTTCATGTGAGGAAACTGAGGCATAAAGACTTTCAGTTATTATTCATATGGCTAGTAAGCAGGAATGCTAAGTTTAGTCCCATAGTAACTGAAGCTCACTGTCTTGTCTCTCTCTCTTTTTTTTTTTTTTTTGGAGACAGAGTCTCACTCTGCCGCTCAGGCTGGAGTGCAGTGGCATGATCGCGGTTCACTACAACCTCCACCTCCCGGGTTCAAGCGATTCTTCTGCCTCAGCCTCCTGAGTAGCTGGGATTATAGGCGCACACCACCACACCCAGCTAATTTTTGTATTTTTAGTAGACACGGGGGTCTCATCATGTTGGCCAGGCTGGTCTTGAACTCTTGACCTCAGGTGATCTGCCCACCTCAACCTCCCAAAGTGCTAGGATTACAGGCATGAGCCACTGTGCCCGACTGTCTCTCTTTTAAGACTTAATTTTTTTAAGAGCAGTTTTAGGTTCACAGCAAAATCGAGGGGGGAAAAAAAAGGCCAGGCACGGTGGCTCACACCTGTAGTCCCAGCTATAGGGGAGACTGAGACAGGAAGATCACTTGAGGCCAGGAGTTTGAGACCAGCCTGGGAAACATAGTAAAACCTATCTCTAAAAAAAATATTTTCTTTTTAAATGATCCAGCCATGGTGGTGTGTGCCTGTAGTCCCGGCTGCCTGGGAGGGTGAGGCAGGAGGACTGCTTGAACCTAAGTTTTTGAAGCTGCAGTGGGCTATGATTGTGCCACAGCACTCTGGCCTGGGTGACAGAGCAAGACCCAACCTCTTTTTTTTTTTTTTTTTAAAGTTTTTTTCTGGCTAGGGGCTGTGGGTCACACCTGTAATCCCAGCCCTTTGGGAGGCTAATGTGGGTGGCTCGCTTGAGCTCAGAAGTTTGAGACCAGCCTGGGCAACATGGCAAAACCACGTATCTATCAGAAATATAAAAGTTAGCCAGGCATAGTGGCACGCACCTATAATCCCAGCTACTTGGGAGGTTGAGGTGGGAGAATTGCTGGAGCCTGGGAAGCTGAAGCTACAATGAGCTATGATCGCGCCACTGCACGCCAGCCTGGGTGCCAGAGACCTGGTCTCAAAAACAATAAAAATAAATGAAAATTTTTTCTGAGCAAAAGATAGAGATTTCTTGTATATCTTCTTTCCCCGAAATGTACAGCTTCCTCATTATCAACACCCCCCACCGGAGTGGCGCATTTGTTAGAATTGATGAACCTCCATTGACATTTTATAATCACCCAACATCCACAATGCATTAGGGTTCACTCTTGGTGTTGTACATTCCATGGCTTTGGACAAATGTATGATGACATGATAACAGTGGCGTTAGAATAGAGTAGTTTCACTGCCCTAAAAATCCTCTGTGCCCATTTTTCCCTTTCTCCCTCAAACACTTGGCATGATCTTGGCTCACTTTGACCTCTGCCTCCTGGGTTCAAGTGATTCTCCTGCCTCAGCCTCACAAATAGCTGGGACCTCAGATGCATGTCTTAAGTTTTTTTGTATTTTTAGTAGAGATGGGGTTTCACCATGTTAGCCAGCATGGTCTCAATCTCCTGACCTCGTGATCTGCCTGCCTTGGCATCCCAAAGGTATGGGATGACAGATGTGAGCCATTGCGCCTGGCCCCCGATCTTTTTACTGTCTCCATAATTTGGCCTTTTCCAGAATGTCATATAGTTGGAACCGTACCACAGATAGCCCCTTCAGACTGGCTGCTTTCACTTAGTAACATGCCTTTCCGTTTCCTTCATGTCTTCATTACTTGGTAGCTCATTTCTTTTTAGTGCCATGTAATAACTCCATTGTCTTCATGTGCCGCAGTTTATCTAGTCACCTGCTCAAGGACATCTTGGTCATTTCCAAGTTTTGGCAATTATGAATGAAGCTGCTGTAAACATCCATGTACTCAGCCTCTTTTCACAGAACACTCTGTTCCAGCTAAGAAGTTTCATGGAGGACTCGCTTAGGTCCTCTGTGACAAATGGGACACGGTGAAAGCCTGGTGCCAGAGAGGAAAGAACACACAGGATTTGTTATCAGACAGACCTGATTTGCTTGGGAATTTGAATCCCACCTCTCTTCCATCTATGATTTAAAATTCTCAGTATTCCCTGCCATTAATGTACAGTGCTCTCTGAAGCATTTAGCCTTCTGTTGGCACTCTGAAATCCATGTGTGAATTATGCTCTAATGGTTGTACAGCTAAGGAAAATCGTGAACCTCTTGAGGCTGGGTGCAGTGGCTCACGCCTGTAATCCCAGAACTTTGGAAGGCCAAGGCAGGCGGATCACTTGAACTTAGGAGTTTGAGACCAGCCTGGGCAACATAGTGAAACCCTGTCTCTTCCAAAAATATTTATAAAAATAAAAAAATTAGCTGGGTGTGCTGGCCTGACCCTGTGGTCCTAGGTACTAGGAGACTGAGGCAGGAGGATCACTTGAGCTCAGGAGGCGGAAGTTGCAGTGAACCGAGATTGTGCCACTGCACTCCAGCCTGGTGGACAGAGTGAGACTCCATCTCAAAAAAAATTTTTCTTTGAAGCTCTTGGGCCCAATATATTTTATTACAGAGTCTGATACTCTTGCTACTTACTTAGATTATGAAGGCTTTTTGCAAACTTTTTTCATAGGTGGTAAAAAATTTAAGCTTTAGTTGGTCAATGGTGGGAGGTTGACACTTTCTTAAATACAAACCGCAGAGTCTTTGCCCTAGTGCCTGCCCTCCTCTGAGGTCCTGGAAGTTCCACACTTTAGCTGCTGTTCTTATTGCCAGAATTTGCATTGTTAGAGGCCAGCCAGGCACATTCTTGTGTCTTTTGTTTTCCAGCTATTTTAGATAAAGTGTAAGACCTGGAAGTCACCATTGCCTGATTCCCATGGGAAATCTCCTCCAGTTACTTAGAGAAAATTCTTGTGGGAAAAAAAGGGGGAAAAGAAATAACTGATTGTTTACAGGCTCATGGAAAGAAATTTCCATATATGACCCAACTTCCTTGCCGGTGTTTCGGAAAGCTGTGGTTTTGTGAGTCAAGTTCCTACTACCCCAGAACAGACGTGATTCCAAGAGAGGATTCTTCATGGTAAAGATGAGAAATAACTTGGAAGTACCGCTCTGAGCCCAAACACGTCTTTGGGCGCAATGTGGTTTTTGATAGATTTCTTCCTCCAAGGGCTTTGCTCTACCCTTTCCCACTTGAATAAGAAAGACTCTAATCATTTTTTAATCATAATGGAGACTTAGTAAATGTAGGCGCCTGGGTTTTGTTTTTGTTTTGCTTTTAAGAGGAATTATTTTGAGATTTGGAAATTACGACCTGCATGCCGTAAATTTTTAAAACTCTGAGCATCACTGAGAATTAAACGTTGCTACTGTTACGCTTACAGAAGAGCAGAGAGAGACAGGGAGGGGAGGGATTGACTAGGCAAGGAAACTACTCTGAAAAACACAACTTTCCATTTCACAAAAGCTTCACTAGCCTTTTTTTTTTTTTTTTTTGAGATGGAGTCTTGCTCTGTCTACTAGGCTGGAGGGCAGTGGTGGGAGGATCTGGGCTCACTGCAGCCTCCAACTCCCAGGCTCAAGCAACTCTCCTGCCTCAGCCTTTTGAGGAGCTGAGACCACAGGCATGCACCTCCAAGCCCAGCTAATTTTTGTATTTTTAGTAGAGATAGGGTTTCACCATGTTGACCAGGTTGGTCTTGAACTCTGGACCTCTAGTGATCCACCCACTTTGGCTTCCCAAAGTGCTGGGATTACAGGCCTGAGCCGCCACGCCCAGGTTTTCACTAGCCCTTCTAAAATGTGCTTGCAGGCTAGGTGTGGTGGCTCACACCTGTAACCCCAGCACTTTGGGAAGCTGAGGCAGGTGGATCACCTGAGGGCAAGAGTTTGAGGCCAACATGGTGAAACCCCATCTCTACTAAAAATACAAAAAATTAGCTGGACATGGTGGCAGGCACCTGTAATCCTAGCTACTCAGGAGGCTGAGGCAGGAGAATTGCTTGAACCCGGGAAGAAGAGGTTACAGTTGGCTGAGATCGCACCATTGCACTCCAGCCTGGGCAACAAGAATGAAACTCCATCTAAAACAACAACAACAACAACAAAACAATAAAATATGCTTGCAGATGAGTCACAGTGGCATGGAGTATTTGTGAATGTCTACTCTGTACAGGTACCTGGAGAAGCACAGTGTCAGTGACTGCCCTTGACCACTGTAGCACATTGGCGAGAGTCAAGCTTCAAGGTTATTCCCCTGTTGGACAAGAAAAACACCAGAGCCCCGACTCCTACCTCTGACACACCTCGTGTGTACCCCCACACTTGGTGGCGTTAAGATGTACCACACTCCAGCGGAGTCATTAGAAAGGAAACATCCACGTCATCTTGAGTTTGTAAAAACCAAATGAATGGCAGTGCTGTCACCATTCGACAGTATCAGTGCAGTGAAGATAAAATACAAAGAGTTGGAGCTTCCAAATTCTCCCCACAGTCAGAGTGGAATTGCGATGAGTTTTTGGTCTGCTGGTTTAGTTCACATGCTCTGAGTAGCATGGGCAGCAGTCTGAGCCCGGACGGGCCTGGCTGCAGCCCTTTCCCAAAGGCCTGTTCCACTTGGCTTGTTCTCCCCACTGTGCGGTGCCAGTTAGGTGGGCTGAGCTAGATTGCAATTGTCTTCAGGTACAGCTGCTGTGAGGAGTGGCCCACTTTCCTTTTGTCCCTAATGGGGAGAAGCTTGGAACTTGGGCAAATGTCAAGAGCAAGAAACCAGCTTTGAGGCTTTCCTGAAGACCCACTTTCTCTAAAAAAAAAAACAAAAACGCTCCTGATTCTCCCAGCCTGTGGTGATAGGTCCCTGTGGGAACCTCGGTATCCTTACTGCCTTAATCCATCGCTTCACGTCTGGCATGTGTTGCCTTGTAATGGTGGGAATCTTTTCATCTGGATACTCCTCATCTTCACAGCAAGTTTATGTAGTGCATGTGCTTAGAGGAGACCCTTGTTAATTATTTGTCTGATTCTGGCCTTGAGAGGTAGCCGTTCTGATGAACACCAGCAGGATCATACCCCGAAGCTTTGGAGAAATGTCTTTAGGGATGCTCAGAAACATTGATTTCTTAGAGTTACCAGAGCCTTGAGAGACATTCAACAGAATTCTCAAGCTGAAATTGGCTGGTGATATTTGGCTCAGAAAATTCCTTCTTCCCTCTGCCCAGCAGAGAGTGCGTTGTCACCAACTCTTGGAGCCTGTCCTTCGGGGTCTTCATGTCTGTGGCAGGATTCCTGGAAATGAGCTCAAGTTCTGGTGGAGCTGGATCGAGTTTCCAAAACCAAAATTGTCTCCATTTCTGTGAAGAAAGAAACAACCTCTAACTCAGAGGATTGATTGGGCTGACAAGCCAGGCTGGAAAATGGGGACTGAGCAGTTATCTGTGGCCCTTGATGACTGGCGGGAGGGTCTAAGGGGCCAAGGAGGCACAAATGCTTTAAGTGAGGGCGTGGAAAGTCATCCTACGCAAAAAGAACAAAGCCAAGAGCATCCCATTACCTGACTTCCAACTATTCATAAGTCTGTAATAACTAAATCAGCATGGTACTGGTGCAAAAACAGACACAGAAACCAGTGGAACAGAATAGAGAACCCAGAAATAAAGCCATACACCTATAGCCATCTGATCTTCCACAAAGTTAACAAAAATAAACAACAAGGAAAGAACTGTGTTTAATAAACGGTGCTGGGATGGCTGGCTGGTCATATGCAGAAGCATGAACCCTGGACCCCTACCTTTTACTTCAAAAATTAACTCATCATGGACTAAAGATTTAAATGTAAGACCTCGAAGAGTAAGAATCTTAGAAGAAAACCTAGGAAACACTATTCTGGACATCGGCCTTGGAAAAGAATTTATGGCTAAGTCCTCGAAAGCAGTTAGAACAAAAACAAAAATTGACAAGTGAGACCTAATTAAAGAGCTTCTACACAGCAAAAGAAATTATCCACAGAGTAAACAGACAACCTACGGAATGGGACAAAATATTCGCAAACTCTGCTTCCAACAAAGGTCTAATATCTAGAATCTATAAGGAACTTAAACTATTCAACAAGCAAAAAACAGATAAACCCAGTTACAAAGTGGGCCAAAGACAGGAAAAGATATTTCTAAGTGGCCAGCAAACGTGAAAACATGCTCAACTTTGCTTATCATCAGAGAAATGCAAATCAAAACCACAGCGAGATACCATCTCACACCAAAGAGTAGCTGTTATTTATGAAGTCAAGTAGCTCATGCCTATAATTCCAGCATTTTTGGAGGCCGGGGTGGGAGGATCATTTGAGGCCAAGAGTTTAAGACAAGCCTAAGAAACATAGCAAGACCCTGTCTTGACAGAAAGTAAAAAAAAAAACAATTAACCGGGCATGGTGGCATATTTGTATAATCCAGCTACTTAGTGGCAGGGGATCCTTTGAGCCCAAGAGTTTGAGGCTGAAGAGAGCATAATTGTGCCACTGTGCTCCAGCCTGGGCAACAGAGCAAGACACTGCCTCTTAAAAAAAATTTAAAAGCTGCCAGGTGCGGTGGCACATGCCTGTAGTCCCAGCTACTCAGGAGGCTGAGGTGGGAGGATCACTTAAGCCCAAGAGTTCTGGGCTGTAGTGCGCTTTGTCGATTGGGTGTCCGCACTAAGTTCAGTATCAATATGGTGACCTCCTGGGAGCAGGGGACCACCAGGTTGCCTAAAGAGAGGTGAACTGGCCCAGGTTGGAAATGGAAAACGTCAAAACTCCCATGCTGATCAGTAGTGGGATCGCACCTGTGAATAGCCACTGCACTCCAGCCCAGGCAACGTAGCGAGACCCTATCTCTTTAAAAAAAAAAAAAAATTAAAAATCCAGGCCAGCCATGGTGGCTCATGCCTGTAATCCCAGCACTTTGGCAAGCCAAGGTGGGTGGATCACTTGAGGCCAGGAGCTGGAAACCAGCCTAACCCATGGTGAAAGCCTGTCTCTACTAGAAATACAAAATTAGGCAGGCATGGTGGTACATGTCTGTATTCTTAGCTACTTGGGAGGCTGAGGCAGGAGAATCTGTTGAACCTTGAAGGCAGAGGTTGCAGTGAGCCGAGATTGTGCCACTGCACTCCAGCCTGGGCAATAAGGAAGAAACTCGATAAAAAAAAAAAAAAAAAAAAAAAAAGCCAAAAAATAACTGGTGCTAGAAGAGGCTTTGGAGAAGAGCAAATACTTATACACTGTCAGTGTGAATGTAAGTTAGTTTGGCCACTGTGGAAAGCCGTTTGGAGATCCGTCAGAGAACTTAAAACAGAACTACCATTCTACCCAGCAGTCCCATTACTAGGTATCTATCTGAAAGAAAACAAATCATTCTGTCAGAAAGACACATGCGCTTGTATGTTCATTGCAGCACTATTCACAGTAGCAAAGACAGGGTATCAACCTATGTCCTGTGTGCCCATTAATGGTGGAGTGGGTAAAGAAAATGTGGTATGTATACACCATGGAACACAACACAGCCATAAAAAGAATGAAATCGTCTTTTGCAGTAACATGGATGCAGCTAGAGGCCATTATCCTAAGTGAATTAACACAGGAACAGAAGACTAAATACTATACGTTCACACTTATAAGTGGAGCTAAACATTGGGTACTCACAGACATAAAGATGAGAACAATAGGCGCTGGAGACTGCAAGAGGAGGTGGGGCCAGGGTTGAAAACTTAACTATTGGGTACCACGCTCAGTACCTGGGTGACAGGATCAGTTGTACTCCATACCTCAGCATAACACGGTATACCCAGGTAACCAACCTGCATATGTACCCCTGAATCTAAAATAAAAATAGATTACAGGCACTTGCTACCACGTCTGGCTAATTTTTGTATTTTTAGCATGGACGGGGTTTCACCATGTTGGTCAGGCTGGTGTTGAACTCCTGAAATCAAGCGATCCACCCACCTTGGCCTCCCAAAGGGCTGGGATTACAGATGTGCATCACTGTGCCTGACCCCATAGTGGGTTTTTTAGGGCATGCCAGGTTTGAGGTGCCTGCAGGACACTCAGCTGCAGCTGGGCAGGAGGTCAGAAGAGAGATGGAGATTGCGGAGTTGGTGGCTCTCACTTGGTTACTGTAGCTATGGAAGTAGAGGGGATAATCCAAGTCACCGGAGGGAGGAAGGAACAAAGGAAGGAGCTGGTGCCCCTCCAAGGCTCACCCTGGCCTGGCGGGAGGAAAGAGGCTGAAAAGAGGGGACCAGAGAGCTGGAGGCAGCTCTGTCCACCAGAGGCTTATGGCTAATGGGACAGATTTGACAGCTAAGAAATAGATCTGCATACGTTGAAGGCCCCAGAGCATGATGGTGTCAGTTCACGCTTCCAGCGTTACATGAGTTGAGGGTGTGTGAACTCCAGGAGGGCTGGATGGGAGAGGAGGGATGGGCTGCAGCCGCGTGGAGCTTCCTCTGATGTATTCTGAACCCTCCGCATTGATGGCAGAGGTTGGAAGGGAGCTGCTTCCACAAACTTGCAGGCCGGGGTCCTCTTCGCTGGCACAATGGCAGGGTGTTCCCCATCAGCACTGACCTTGTTGTCTCCCGTCAGGGGGCAGGGAAACGAACCTTGTTTGCTTTCATAACTTTCTGTGTGGATTTTTGACTGGGGGATGGGAAAAGGGGAGAAGGAAACGTTAGTGCTTCCTGTTGTTTTCGAGACTATTTATGAATTGCATTTTATGGCCTTTTCATTTTGTGACATCAAGCATATGAAGCATGATAGCCATAGAACTAGCTAGTGGTGGCCGGGCACAGTGGCTCACACCTGTAATCCCAGCACCTTGGGAGGCCGAGGTGGGCAATCACGAGGTCAGGAGATGGAGACCATTCTGGCTAACACTGTGAAACCTCATCTCTACTAAAAATACAAAAAATTAGGTGGGCGTGGTGGTACACGCCTGTAGACCCAGCTACTCGGGAGGCTGAGGCAGGAGAATCGCTGGGAACCTAGGAGGCGGAGGCTGCAGTGAACCCAGATTGCCTAACTGCACACCAGCCTGGGCAACAGAGCGAGACTCCTTTTTTTAGACAAAGAAAATCAAGGCTCCATTGACTCAAGTCAATTATTAAGTTCTCATCTTAATAATTTTAAATACATCATTTTGTGGCATTAAGTACATTCACATGTTGTGCAGCCACCAGCACTATCCATCTCCAGCAGACTCTTCCTCTTGCAAAACTGAAACTCTGTATCCATTAAACAATAACTTCCCACTTCTCCCCTCCCCAGCCCCTGGCAGCCACCATTCTACTTTCTGTCTCTGAATTTTGCTATTCTGAGTGCCTCATATTATTAAAATCATACAGGGTTTGTCCTTTTATAACAGGCTTATTTCATTTAGCATAGTGTCTTTTCAAAACTCATCCAAGTAGTAGCATGCGTCCGAATTTCCTTCCTTTTCACGGCTGAACAGTATTCCACTATACGTGTGTATCACAGTTTCTGTATCCATTCATCCATCAGTGGATGCATAGATTGCTTCCACCTTTTGGTTATTGTGTGAACAGTGCTGCCACAAATATCGGGGATGTGAATATCAATTTGTGTGGCTGTTTTCGGTTCTTGGGTTTATACCCAGGGGTGTCCCTTGGTTTTTGCTGTTTGATTGACTCCTACTCTGCTGGGGATTTCTGGGATTGCTGTCTTTGTTACTCTTCTGTTTTAGCTTCTGGGAGAATCTTAGGTGTGTCCCTAGGCTGCACTGTGTGACCACCTGGAGCGCCATTACCGAGCCCCTGCCTGAAGGTCCTGCCCACAGAGATCCACATCTTGTCCACTTAGCACCATCTTAGAGTTTGAATCAGGAAGATTCACGTTTTAACCTTAGTACTTCCACCTGTGTGCCCTGTGATGTTGCAAAGCTTCCTCCTCTTCCTGTAGAGCTGTGTTTCCGTACCACACAAGGAGAAGGTACAACTCGGTGATCTTCAGGGTCCCTCCCAGGTGATGGACAGTGGGGTCACAGTGGTCTCCTAAGCTCGGTGACCAAGGAACCAAGGTGGGCACGAAAAAGGCAGAGCCCCAGATACCTGTTATGGATAATGCAATTCAACTTCACAGAAATCTGGGACGGTTAGATGGCTTGTGTCTTTGCTGAATTCTGGCACATGCTACGTGGCTTGTTTTGTGAGTAAACGTAGCATTAATTCCCCTTAAAGCAAAACTATATGCTATATATTATCCACCCTTTGTTGAGAGAATGGGGTAAGGAGAGGCGGGATAACTGGTTTGACCATAGATTTTTGGCAGATATCGCCAACTAATACAATCAAGGATACTTCATAGGCAAATTTTACCACTTGCTAGGACTGCAGTTTGGTCACTAATGCACTAATGATTAAAATGATTTTTAATCATTTTCCCTCACTTCTTTTAAAAGAAAAAAAATTAAAGAGCAGACTTCCTTCTCCTTAGCTTGAACTGTGAGCAGGAGTCCACGCTTTCCTGAACCAGGAAGGTAAGTTCCAGGAAGTTGCCCGCACATCAACTTCAGGCCTCTCAAGTGCACATAAAAATGTTGACTAGCCTAGGGCTCCCTGCTGGGGTTTGGAGATGAGGTACTAGTCCTCCCATTAGTGCTTTGTCTGCCCCACCAGGGAGACGACGTATGTACCAGTGATGTCATGTCTTTGTTTCATCTGTAAAAGGCGGATCCTGTTTCTGTTTTCAGGAATGTGGTAGGGTATTGGGATGACTAGAACCCATTTGGAGCACAGGTGATGAAAATGTATAGCATTTTCTTTTTAGGAGATATTTTAACCATCTTTAAAAAAAAAAAAAAGACTTAAGTCCAGATACTAAACCATCAGTGTTTTTAATATATGGAAAATATAGAAGCAGTTTCAAAAAGTTCTCACTGTGACTGGAACTAGGTTATGACAATACAAGGCTCCTAGGGGAAAAATTTATACTGGATAAAACTCTAAAATAAATGAATATACTTAAAAAAAAAAAAAAAAAAAAAAAAACCAAAATCTGGCTGGGGGTGGTGACTCATGCCTGTAATCCGAGCACTTTGGGAGGCCATGGTCGGTGGATCACTTGAGACTAGGAGTTTGAGGCCAGCCTGGCCAACACGGTGAAACCCCATCTCTACTAAAAATATAAAAATTAGCCAGGCGTGGTGGCGCATACCTGTAATCCCAGCTACTCTAGGAGGCTGAGGCAGGAGAATCACTTGAACCTGGAGGATGGAGGTTGCAGTGAGTCAAGATTATTCCTGCCTGGGCAACAAAGTGAGACCCTGTCTCAAAAAAAGAAAAAAAAAAGTGGCTGCAAGAAGAAAACAGAGGATGTTTGCTTCTATTTTGTTCTTTGCAAGTATAGCTAATAAAGGACCTTGTGAGTACTGGAATAATAAAATGCCATTCCTATTTAAGTTGTGCATGTAAATTTTTTATACCTACACCGAAGGTTCTTGGAATAAAGATTCCAAAATTCCACAACAGTCTCTGGCTGTTGGATCATGCAAGACCCCTTTTGCTTCAGCTGTAAAACAAGGCAAATTTTACACATAATAGAAACCACTATGTACGTATGTTGGTTTAGGGAAACCTATTTTTTAGCGTTCTATTTCCTGATAAAATCTTAGAAAAATCATATTGTCAGTAAAAGCTGCCGATGTTCTCAGCAACTCAAGGGCTGACTGATAATTTCTGGTTTTGCTAGTACTGGTCTACAGTGGAATTTGGAAGCTTAGAGTACAAAAGTTGTAGATTTGGCCAGGTGCGGTGGCTCACACCTGTAATTCCAGCACTTTGGGAGGCCGAGGCAGGGAGATCATGAGGTCAGGAGATTGAGACCATCCTGGCCAACATGGTGAAACCCCTTTTCTATTAAAAATACAAAAATTAACTGGGTGTGGTGGTGCATGCCTGTAGTCCCAGCTATTCAGGAGGCTGAGGCAGGAGAATTGCTTGAACTCGGGAGGTGGAGGTTGCAGTGAGCAGAGATCGCACTCCAGCCTGGCGACAGCGTGAGTCTGTGTGTCAAAAAAAAAAAAAGAAAGAAAGAAAAAAACATTGTAGATTTGGTGTCATCATGACAAATGGCTTTTATTTCCCAACAGATTTCTTTATAAAATATTTCAAACTCCTTTGATTTTTGTTTGCATTTGAATGCATTTTTTTTTTAAACCTGGCCCTTTAATAAGTGCAAGACAGATTAAATTCATTGTGAAATACTAGGTCACTGGGTGGAAAGTTTCTTCACTGATCATCCTAGCTTCGCATTTTTAATTATGTGAAGTACACATTTGGTTTTCTCCTGCCTGAAATCTTCAGTCCACCTCCATGGCAGTCTGTAGAATGAAGCAGCTGTGGTCTGTGGCCAGCCAGGTGTGTGTCCCTTGCTGATGGAAGAGCTGATCTGCAGATACCTGCAGGAGGAAGCCATGCATGGCGTCTGCTGGGATTTGATTTCCCCCCATACTCCTGGAAAATGAGAATCGTTTATAGCAGCCTGGTTCCAGTACACTGGCAGGGCAAGGATTGGCTCGTTCTTTTACAAACACAGTGTGGCTGGATGCACTCATAAATGAAAAATGATCTGAGTGCTGTGGGTGGGTGGGGCTCTGGAGCTCAGGAGGTGAAGCCAGGAGGAGAGAGAAAGGGAGAATCTGCTCTTCAGCTCCACGGAGCATGGGGAGCTGGCAGGAAGTTGGAGCACACATGGCGCAGCTTGTGTTTTGTTGATAGTTAATAACCCAGGACTTTAAAGACCTGAATGGAGAAGGGAAATGAAGCACAACCATCTTTGGAGTCTGTCCCATTCCAGAGGCTGCTGAAGCACAGCAGGGCACGCTCACTGACCAGCTATAAAGCAGGTAGGAGGGGAGACCTGAGTGGTGAAGAGAATCACATTTTCTCTTGAACACAACTTACAGGTCTTCCAAAGGTTTATTATTTTTTAATCATATGAGAGATGAGCAATTAATAATGTAAAGACAAGACTCAGCTGGAATCATACTGACGTCTGCCCAAGCAAGAGTTTTCTCAGTTACTTGTTTGATAACCAAATGACAGTTTTATTCTGAGAGTTGCTTTAAAAAAAATTTACACAAAAGCATGCAGCATTAAAGCTAAAACTCATTTAAAAATTGGCAGATAATAAATGAACTCCAGACACTCTGTTTTAGAACAAATACTTTGAAGGGAGTCGACCAGAAACTGATTTTCAGGCTTGATTGTGGCTATATTTTTAGATTCCAGAGCCAGTGAGGTGCTCACTAATTTTTGCTGGCTTTTGTAAGAAAGGAGGTGGATGTATAACAGCTGTGAAATATCCTGAAATTGACTGGGATCCAGAGCGAATCCCGAATGCGCTAATGTTTTCTCCATTAAGGCAGGCTGCCTCTGCTCAGCTTCTAAGTCAGGGGATTGGAAAGCAGTGTGAAAGTGAAGTGTGAATCCTGAATATTTGTCATGGAGTAGGGGGAGTACAGAGGGTTGGAAACTGTCACAGTGACGTTTCACACTCAGAAGTAGAAAATAAATGGGGAGGACCATGGGTGGCAGCCACATGCAAGGATAATTTTAAAACTGATTTTCGATTCCCATGATGGTAGCTGAGTCTCAGCGTGTTCTTTCCGTTGTCAGGGTTGGGGCTTGTGATAAGAGAAGTAGAACAGAATAAAGATCATCTCCAGCCCGGGTTTTGAATCATTTCTAGGCCTTCTCATGGGCACTGGGATGACCTGACATGCTTTCCCCCCTACTGAAGTGGTCAGAGTGCTGTGGGATTGGCCTAACATGGAGGAGGTTGGATAGAAGTGGTGCGCGTGGTCAGCCTGAGAAGAACGTCAGAGGTAGGTAGAGAACTTTGTTTCGGTAGAGTAGCCCAGCCTGAATCCTGGAACTCTTTGCGTTGAGGTTTGGAGAATGCCCCGTAGCCACAGGAGTGTGTCTGAAAAGGCACAAGTGGGAGCTGCTTTTGTTGCCACTTACTGCCTGGCTGGTGTCCTCATGCTGTGGTCATCTTCATGCTGTGGTCATCCACATGCTGTGGTCATTCTCATGCCATGGTGGCCACATTTTGTGGCTTTGCATTTTAGTCTTAGAGGACTGGGGGATGACTGTGTTTAGTCAAGCAAGCCCACACATCATTGCCAGTCTCTTTCTCCTTATGATTTCTCAGCATTTCACAGCTAGCCTTCTATGGGAGGAGGAACACCAACTCCTGTGGTCTTTTAGGAAAATTTCCACCCTATATTCCTACGATTCCCATCCCAACTCTTGCTCTTTCTTACCTACCATCCACCTGTTGTGTGGGCGCCCTTTGTCTCCCATCCTTCAGACTCCTCTGTCCCAGGTGCTACCTGCAGTGACTTAAGCTGAGTTGGGGACAGGCTCCTTCCCAGGGTTCCTCCTGGAAGCGGTGTTCAGCAAGCTATGGCCCTTGGGCAAATCCACCCTGTCCTAGCCTGTTTTTGTATGGCCTGGGAGCTAAAAATGTGTTTTACATTTTAAAGAGTTGAAGAAACAAGGATATAGGACAGAGACTGCTGACCCACAAAGCCTATCCGATCTTTCGAAAAAAACATTTGCTGGTTTGCTGGTCAGCCTGTTGATTTTTTTTTTTTTTTTTTTTTCTTAGGGACACTATCTTGGCCATGCTGGTGTCAAAGTTTTGACCTCAAGTAATCTGCCCACCCAAAGTAATCTGCCCACTCAAGTAATCTGGCCTCCCAAAGTGCTAGGATTATAGGGGTGAGCCACCGCGCCCAGCACCCCACCCTGACTTGTTGGTGAACAGCGTGATTGATGGGTTGATGCAGCAAATTAAGTCCTCAGTGATTTGAACGGACTGCTGTTTGGGAAACTGATTTTAGTTTCTTTGTATTAAATGGTGCCATTGCCTCCAAATGGGTAGATTCGGGAGTTAGGAAGCTGAAGCTTTTCTGCAGCGTCCCATCAACAGTAAAGAAATATTAGATGAACTGTGTGCCTGTGGTTGGATTTTCACCCTTTTTCTTGGTTTATGAACCCACTGAAGAAGATACCGATGAGGCCAGCCATGTATCGACTGCGTGCCCTACTGGAAGAACCCAGTGGGGACCAAACGTCTGCTAATTCACACAAATCATTCACTTCTTACTTTTGCGCACTGAATGCTGGCTAGACTTCCACAATCTGAGAATGTTTCATGTTGCCACTTTGAAAAAAAAAAAAAAAGATGATTTTCGTTATTTAAAAAAAGGCAGCTGAATACCATGTTTTCTGTTATTTGGAACAATGTTTCTTTATGGCTAAGAAAGCTTACTGTCGACCCCCCAACTCACCTCTCCACTCCACCCCTCTAACCTTACCCCTGAACATGCAGTTCTCTTCTACCCAGCACAGTATTTCATTGTTAAGGTCATTTCTAATCAAGGAAGAGGAAAATCTCGTGGCCTTATTCATGTGTAACTTGTGTCGAAACTTCAGGCCTAGATACAGAGCTGACTTTGTAAGTAGCTTTTTGTCCATCGCAGAAACACAGGAAAGCACCTCACAGGAGAGGGTAGTTTACTGCTAGGGCATTTCAGCCGTCTCTCCTGTATTTGGAAATGGGATGTTGTCAGTAGGGAAGAATGGGGGTGGGGCCTCGTTTGACAAAACAAGTGAGGAAGGATGAAAATATGAATAGTATGGTGCCCCGCGGGAGGTAGGGCCTGGAAAACAAGATGGCGCCTGTTCGCTTGATGAGCCAGGCTGTCAGAGCTGGGAGGGGCGGGTCCTTGAATCTACCATGGGAGCTAGGCAACACTTTTGTATTTAGAAAAGGGGTTGGCTCTGAATTTAGAGATTAAGCAACCTGCTGTTCCTGTATGCACTGGAATTTCAGACACAGTCAGAAACCTGATTTGCGTAACTGCTGAAACTCAACTGGAAACCAACCAGACTGAGGCCTGGACACCCCAGGCAGGCAAGGGGCGGTCGGGAATCAGCACGTGTGAGAATGTACCAGGCTTGCCCAAGAGGGAGTGGTGCTGTGTGGCCAGATGCAGTGAGGTGGGCTCTGGGGTGAAGGGCTGGCGTTGGGTTCCCAGAAGGCTCAGGCTGGAGGGTGAGTAACCTCCTCCTCTGCAAGAGTAGGCAGTGTGTGTCAGAATTCTAAAACCACCTGGTATCACATAGTAGCACACGGGGCCCTTTTGCTTCTGAGCCATGCAACCAAGCTGCCTTCTAAAGAGACGGAAACCACCGAAGTGGCGTGCAAGCCACGAGCAGCCCGTAACAAGCCAACTTGTCTATACGGTGTTGTGAGGACTGAGTGTCCTGCTCAAAGCTGGAGCTGCTGTCATCTCACTTTGGCTGTGGAAACAGGACTGAAATCTGACATCTCTTTATCAGTTTTTTCCCTGATGGTGAATAGGATCAAAGACCACGCCAGATGTATGTATATATATATATATGCAAAGTGTGTAAACCTAGAGGAGAGGAACAGCCAGGCAAAATAGAAGTTATGATTCTGAGTTCAAGAAAATTTGTGCCGGGCGCAGTGGCTCAAGCCTGTAATCCCAGCACTTTGGGAGGCCAAGGCGGGTGGATCACGAGGTCAAGAGATCGAGACCATCCTGGTCAACATGGTGAAACCCGTCTCTACTAAAAATACAAAAAATTAGCTGGGCATGGTGGTGAGTGCCTGTAATCCCAGCTACTCAGGAGGCTGAGGCAGGAGAATTGCCTGAACCCAGGAGGCGGAGGTTGCGGTGAGCCGAGATTGCGCCCTTGCACTCCCGCCTGGGTAACATGAGTGAAACCCCCTCCCCAAAAAAAAAAAAAAAAAAAGAAAATTTGTGACCGTCTCTAAAAGGGAATCAATCATTCCGTGGCTCAGTGGGCAGCAGGGGATCCTTCTGTGGCTTTGTGTTTACCTCTAAGCTGTGCCCCTCTTAAGAGCTTTTGTAGGCGATGACCGCCTCTCACTTCCAAACACGACTTCTGTACATTTCCTGCGCTGGGCCCTGGGGATGGAGCATAAGGTCTGTCATGCCGTGGAGATCCCAACTGGAGCCCTGGCTTTCCTCAGTGGCCTGGGAACAAGATAGCAACATTCTCCCTCCATGGACATGGCAACTGTTCCTTGTAGCACAACGTGCGCCATTATGCCTTCTGTTGTCTTTGCTGTCCGCTGCGGGCCCCTCTGCCCAGATTGCCTTTGTTTATTGAGCTCAAGTGTGCCTCACTGGGTAGCCACATTGTGACTCTGCAGATGGCCTCAGCAGGGGACATCGTCAGCCCTGCACCATGAGGTCCCTGCACCATGAGTCAGGCCATGACAGCAGTTGACTTGGGACTCTAGATCTGCCTTCCCTTTCAGTCAGGATCTCTTTCTGCAGAATCAACCCAATTATTAGTTTACATGCAGCAGAGGAACTTGGTCCTTAAAGGGACCGAAAGTGACTTGTTTGGTAGAAGAGAAGGATCACCCGATAGTTTGTATTTTTGGTGATTTTGAGGTTTGGAGGCTGTCAGGGAGGCCTAAAGCCAAATACACCCAGACCATCTCCTTGCCTTTCTCATTTCAACACTTCCCAAATTAGAAGGTGGAAACCAAGTTGGAAATTGGCAGAGTAAGGTGAATCCGAGGAAGGCGTGAAGTGGCCTTTGAGAATCGTTTGGTAAGAAGCCTGTATTTCAGTGAGACAGCTCAGACCGTGAGGGCAGAACATCAGTGCAGATTCCTCCCAGTGAAGGGCAGACAGACGCTCTGTTTATGTATTCTATTTTTCCAAGGCTTGCCCTTTTAACAAAAACTTAAAATTATTACAAACTCTGCTTCCCATCCCCATACCTCCCCCTCCCCCCCCCCCAAAAAAAAAAAGTGGTTCCGCGGGGAATAATTTAGAATTCCACACAAATAATAAAAATGGAAGCCCCCAGGCCATGAAGTAAGTGACAGGAGATTCAAGGATAACAGAGTTGGTCTTCATTTGAATGGCATGAATCCCAAAATTCATCACGGTGCTCTTCATGGAACAGCAGCTTTTCACTCGTGCCTTATTTTGTTGTTTGTTTGTTGGCTTGTGTGAAATGGAATCTTGCTCTGTCACCCAGGCTGGAGTGCAGTGTCTCAGTCTCGGCTCACTGCAACCCCCGCCTCTGGTTCAAGCAATTCTCTTACCTCAGCCTCCCGAGTAGCTGGGACTACAGGCCCACGCTGCCACACCTGGCTAATTTTTTGTATTTTAATAGAGACAGGGTTTCACCATGTTGCCCAGGCTGGTCTTGAACTCCAGAGGTAAGGCAATCCGCCCGCCTTGGCCTCCCAAAGTGCTGGGATTACAGGCATGAGCCACCACGCCCAGCCCCACTCTTGCCTTCTGCACCAACATTTCTGCTCCTTTGGCAAAAGTGTTCATATTTTCTCTTGCTGGCCACTTCCACCAGCAAGAGGAGGAACTTTCCAAGGAGCACCATCTTTGACTTGCCAAATTCCACCTTCGCCCTGAGTTCGCAACACTCTGACTTCAGTTCCCAGATGACTGCCTATGGGGTAGAGGCTTGACTTTTGGCAGTAAACTGCTGGCTTTGGAAAACATCACAGGTATTTTATTGTAACAGATGCAAGACGGTTTTGGCAGGGGAGCCATAAAGACCTGGAAGGGAAGCAGAAAATTACATCTAAGTGCTGCAGGAAAGAAGGTGGCAGAAATAAAGGATGCAGTCTGGATTTGTAAAGCTAAGTCCTTTGCACAATCTGTTTTACAGGCTAGAACTTGCTTGACTTCAGTTTATCCCTCAAGTGAGTCAAAGAATATTAAAAGAGAATGGAATGCTGAAGCTGAGAAATGTATGTACTTGGGGACAGCTTGGTGTTTGAGGATGTTATTGGGGTCCCACTGGCCCATTCAAACTTTGCGTGATGAAAATCCTGCTGTTTTCATAATGCTGAGACATTAGATACTCTTACGCCTGTGTCTAATGAGACATTTGTAACGCGTTTGTTAGAGCAATAGAAATTCAGCTTCTCATCTTAAAAGTGAGTGGATTCAGCCATTTCGGTAGAAAAAACATTAGTCATCTCTGTAGTCTTCTGGTGGCTTCATTCATTACATTTGTTATCACTGGGATTTCAAAATGGGGAGAGAATCTGCTATCAGTTTTAGTGTGTGTGTTGTTGTTTTTTAATTCTGTGGGTTCTTCATTTACTCCGGAAGCAATCTCTGGACTCTAAGCAGTCTCGAAGCCGAGATCTCAAGCCTGCAAGTTAGTCACTATTCTAGGCCAAATCACAGTGAATAATACAGCATTGATTATTAAAATCGTTTTTACTCTGATGTGATTTACTATGATAGACCCTTGTTATCCACAGGTTGACTCTGAAATTGGTGAGGTTTCCTCTGCTTTCAACCTATTTTCTTTTTTATGGCTGTGTCTTATGTGATTGGCCCTGGAACAAGGATAGGTGGAGAACTAGGTCAAGATGATAATGCAACTGACATAGAATGTTCAGACTGCAAGGTTTAAAGATCTGTTTTTCAGGTGACCAAACCTAGATAAAGAAATGCTAAGTGTGCATGCTATCGTGTGTGTGTGTGTGTGTGTGTGTGTGTGTGTGTATGTGTGTGTGTGTGTGAGAGAGAGAGAGAGAGAGGTTATTTCATGGCACTCACAGGGACCTGGAGATGAGCAAAAATTTTTTTAAAGGAACAAAGTTGCACTCTGTTGTCCAAGCTGGAGTGCAGTGGTGCGATCATAGCTTGCTGTAACCTTGAACACCTGGGCTCCAGCAGTCCTCCCACCTTAGCTTCCCAAAGTACTGGGATTATAAGCGTGAGCCACTGCACCTGGCCGAGCAAAACTTTTTAAAAGACTGTGTCTCAATTTGTAGGTCTGCCTTTTTTTTTGGTAAACATGTGATCCAAACACAAATAATTTGCTTTTGTTAGAGAAATGCCTCATGGTGTCGTAGCAACTTTTCTGTGAGAGTTCAGACCAAGTGTCAGATGAACTCTGCAAGGCTGATGTGCGCAGTTCCATTTTGTTTTCATAACACTTGGGTTGGTGTGAGGGGAAAGTAGCCTGCAGAACAGTCTAGATGCTTTGGATGTATAGTTTTGAAATTCAGAGAGAAGGCTGGGCGTGTTGACTCACACCTGTAATCCTAGCACTTTTGGAGGCCAGGAGAGGTGGTGATCACGGGGGTGGTGGATCACCTGAGTTTGGGAGTTCGAGACCAACCTCGCTAACATGGCAAAAACCCGTCTCTACCAAAAATACAAAAATCAGCCAGGTGTGGTGGCATGTGCCTGTAATCCCAGCTACTTGGGAGGCTGAGGCAGGAGAATTTCTTGAACCTAGGAAGTGGAGGTTGCAGTGCACCACTGCACTCCAGCCTGGGCAACAGAGCAAGACTCCATCTTAAAAAAAAAAAAAAAAAAATTCAGAGACAAATTGATTTTGGCTTTTCCTGAAAATGATCTTATTTTGAGAACCACAGTTGACACGGCTGTGGAAAGTGTTGCTTATTCTTGGCAAGAAAACTGCCCTGAAAAGGTGCTTATGATCCAGGAGACAGAAGCCTGCCCTAGACACTCTGGCAGAGCTGGAGTAACAGTTCAGAATTCAGCATTAGTAGTTTGTATTAAATCCACATTTGTACGGTAGGACTCAAGCAGATCAAGAAGTCGTTTCCTAAAAAGTGGGATTATTTTAGTTACCCTGTGTCATGGTATTCGGGATGTAACATGGAATGTACATTTGGCATGTGATAGTTGTGTTTCAGAAATATTTAGAACTCAGCCTAGAGCGTTTGATCCAAAGTACGTATTAAACACTTGCGTGCTTAGCTATACGGAAGCCACAAGACAAAAAGAAGCTGACAAGGCAAATGCAGTCACTACTGGAGAAGGAAGTGATTTGACCAGCTTGTGCTCAAAGTAAGATCAGACAGAGACAGACAGAGGGCACCACATTCTCTTTATTCCTTTCGCATAGGATCTTTAAGCGTCTCTCCCTCTAACCTGGATACTATTAGGTTTCAGTGGGACTGTGAACCTGGAAGGGAAGCAAACTGAACTGTGGCTCAAATTTAGTATTTCCTTCCGTAATGGATATAGCAACAAAGGACAGTAGTATTAGCAATCCTTATGTCTTTGTCACCAGCACGAATGATACTCATTATTTGTAGTAGAAAAATCCCAATATCATCGACACCCTTTACTACTTTGAGACTGTGTCAGCTAGTCTGTTTAGCAACTGTGTTGCTAGATCTTTGAATTCTGTGTAACGAAGAAGCGCATCTAGGTTACTGTATTACAACTTTCTAAATATTTAGGATATCGTTTTTCCAAATACTTGGTTTTCTTTGTAATCCTATGCATTTCAAATATAATTTTTGAAGCTTTACCAGATAGCCAGAGAATCCACAGCACAAAATAATGAGAGAAGGAAGAAAAGGAACCCAGTCTTAAGGGTTACTATTTGGTATTTACTTAGATCTTCATTTACCAGGAAAAAAAAATAACCCCAGGACAGCACAGTGTGTTCTAGCCTATGCCTAAGTGACTCGGGGATCTTGATAAAATGTGGTAAGTCTGGGGTGGGGCCTGAGATCTCGGCTTTTCTAACAAATTCAGAGTAGCTGGGCTGTAGCCTGCAGCAATTCAGATAGGACCTCTGTTTTCCAAACTCACTTCCTGTAATTTTGATAAATCTTAGTTGTAGGTAGCTTAAGTATTATTGGGACACATGGTTGTGGGAAGAGATGTTCTAGGAGAGGAAATGTGGGAAAATCCCAGAGGACAGACTTCACCTGCTTCCAAGTCTATATGTTGCCTCCAAGTGCATATGTTGGATCCCACAATAACTTCCCTGTTGGGATTTTTTGTTTGTTAGTTTAGACGGAGTTGCACTCTTGTTGCCCCAGGCTGGAGTGCAGTGGCATGATCTCGGCGCACCGCAACCTCTGCCTCCCGGGTTCAAGCGATTCTCCTGCCTCAGCTTCCCGAGTAGCTGGGATTACAGGCATGCGCCACCACGCCCAGCTAATTTTGTATTTTTGGTAGAGACCAGGTTCACCATGTTGGTCAGGCTGGTCTACGAAATCCTGACCTCATGTTCCACCTGCCTCAGCCTCCCAAAGTACTTTGGGATGTTAATTAGGTGGAAGCTCAGGCTTGGGGAGAGGCTGCCAAGGTGAAGGGTGGGGTGGCAGCGTGTGTACATGTGTCCCCAGGTGACTCTCTCATGGTGTGCATTACCTGGGAAGCAGCTGCAGCTGCGCCTTGGAGGGGCTGCTTCCTGGGCTCTTGGCTGGTGTGCACCAGGTGAGCTGCCTGCCTGCCTGCCTGCAGCCAATTATCTCAGCCCTGCTGGATGCGGAAGAGGGCAGGCTACCATCTGATCCCATACGTGTGCAGACCAGATGCTCTGCGCTCAGGAGCATTGTGTATAGGGCTTGCTTCTTTCCAGAAGGGAGATTTATTAAGTGTGTCATTGGATGATGCAAGTTGTATATCTTTGTAAGATTTTCATGGACGTTTGCTAGTTAGAGAAATGTCTTTTGGCAGAGCATCAGGGTGTAAAAATGTCCCTGTACCTCCGCAGCCCAAGCAGCTCCCTTTAATAGCTCTAGAACCCTGAGACCTGACCGACTATCCCCTAATGGTGTGCTTTTGGCCCTGGTCAAACCACTTATGTCACAGGGCCAGCTGGTGGCTTCACAGGGTGGCGCTGATACACAGAAATCCAATTTTGTGTGTTTATCAGAGGTTATCAGCAGCCTGGAAACTGACTCATGCTGATCAAACTCCCAGCAGACTGGCATTGAGCAATCCAAAGCCAGGTTATTGATTCCTAGTGAAGGAGGGATTCTTCCAGTGGCCAAAGATGTTACCGCCATCTTTTGCTTGTTTCTGCTGTCTTACTCCTACCTTCTGAGGAGAGAGGTGGTTGACTATGAGAAGGTCACGCGGAATATGTCTTTAGGAATGTTTTAGGATTCTAGATGCAGCGTCTCCATGTAGAGGGCTGAAGAACCACCAGAATTCTGTCTTTGGCTTTACCTTTACTAGGTTCCTTTGAGAAACTCTCCCCAAGCCTATTTTTCCCCCTTTTTCCCTTCCTTATGGGAACCCCCGGGGTGTTCTGCCGCAACTTTCATAGTTTTAGACTCTGCCTGCCTGAGACCACATCGTCTCCCCTGGACGGGATCCAGGTGCTTCCTGGGTCTCTTCCCCCAGCCACCTGTGTGTGGATGGTCTTGAAGGAGTTGGGCATGATGGGGAGAGGTGCACGGCTGTTATAGGGTAATCCTCACTCTTTCCATTCTTCCTACTCTTTCTTCTTTCCTAATTCTATTTATCCTCTTGAGGTAAACTTTCTGTAGCCCCAAGAGGAAGCACAGGTGGCACCTCTTAGAACTAGAAGAATTCCCTCTGATAAACATACTGGTTTTTTTTTTGTTTGTTTTTTAAAGAGCAAATGATAACATATATTTGGAGGAATATGCATCTGAAAAAACAGGCACATTCACTGAAGGGTATTTCAAATCAGTTATAACTTCATATTTTTCCATATATGACTAAAATGTATTACACCACTCTGCAGATACACTATGTAAAATATCAGTGATTAAACTTACAATTTTTTTTTTTTTTTTTTTGAG
>NW_022436951.1:10387657-10391756 GCF_009761245.1 Sapajus apella | reverse complement strand
TTTTTTTTTTTTTTGAGACGGAGTTTCACTCTTGTTACCCAGGCTGGGGTGCAATGGCGCGATCTCAGCTCACCGCAACCTCCGCGTCCTGGGTTCAGGCAATTCTCCTGCCTCAGCCTCCTGAGTAGCTGGGATTACAGGCATGCGCCACCATGCCCAGCTGATATTTTTTTTGTTTTTGAGATGGAGTGTCTCTCTGTCACCCAGGCTGGAGTGCAGTGGCGCTATCTCGGCTCAGTGCAACCTCCACCTCCCAGGTTCAAGCGATTCTTCTGCCTCAGCCTCTTGAGTAGCTGGGACTACAGGCATGCACCACCACGCCTGGCTAATTTTTGTAGTAGAGATGGGATTTCACCATTTTGGGCAGGCTGGCCTCAAACTCCTGAACTCAGGTGATTCGCTCTCCTTGGCCTCCCAAAGTGCTAGGATTACAGGTGTGAGCCACTGTGCCCGGCCAAACATGCTGTTTTATACCAGTCTCCCCAGGAAGAGTCCCTATTATCTATGTCCTTGGTTCCCAAAATCCATTGTGTGAATCTGACTGCATCAGGAGAGGCATTTTAGGAAATACAGATTGCTGGATCCTCCAACGGGTCTGGGTGAGCTCTAGAGTCATATTTGTAAAAGATTCCTCAGGAGTAGAAGAATTCCTCGGATGGTGCATGCCTCCCGCCACCCCCGTGTCAGAATGTTTTTGTGGCACAGCTGTTCTGCCACCAATGAATGATAGGTGATTTGGAGGTCCCTTATTCATACTTTTTTGCTTAAATCTTCACTGCACAACTGTCATTTTACAAAGCAGTCCTTTTATTCTTCAAAGAGAACACTTCCTAGATTATTTTTTTGTTTAGTTCTGTTTTTTGTTAAGAAACGTTATTGCTCGGTTGCCCAGGTTGGAGTGCACTGGTGCAATTATAGCTCGCTGTAACTTTGAACTTCTGGGCTCAAGCAATCCCCCCACCTCAGTTTCCCAAGTAGCTGCAGATACACACCACCACCGGCTAATTTTTAAAAATATTTTTTGTAGAGACATGGGTGTAACTACATTACCCAGGCTGGTTTTGAACTCCTGGCCCCAAGAGATCCTCTCACTTCTCCCACCCAAAGCATGGGCCACCATGTCCAGCCAGGATTATTCTTTTGATCAGTCAAATTTGGAAATCACCACTGTAGACCACTGGGCGGAAATCACCAACCAGACCCAGAGCCCTGATTTTATGGATGAGGAAACTAAGGCCTTGAGAAAGAACGGGCTAACTGGCATCAAGGGTGCCAGGACTGACCCTCGGTTTGGAGGGACAGTAGACAAGGGTACTTTGGAAACTACTGGGTCAATGTACAAAGACCATGTTCTGTGTGTACTCTCTGGTTCTTGACTAGCGCCACTATTTTAAGTCCCAGGGGCCTTGTTTCTGGGCTGTGGCATTAGAATGGCAATGAGGAAATAACCATTATTTGCGAGGTACAGGAACAAATTTAACCCGACCATCCTTTCTGAGTTCTAGACTAAAACTTGAGTGACATCAACCATCCTGATGCTTCCACAGCTGACAGGCCCCTGGAATGGCCCGGGTGCCCCACCTCTTCAGTAGACCATTTCATCCTTCAGCGCCTCCACTTCCCTATATATAAACTAAAATCTCTCTGTGCTACCTCCCTTACAAAGCTGATATGAAAATCAAATGAAACATAGGCCAGGTGTGGTGGCTCATTCCTGTAATCCCAGCACTTCTGGAGGCCAAGGCAGGTAGATTGCTTGAGCTCAGGAATCCGAGACCAGCTTGGGCAACATAATGAGATCTTGTCTCTTTCAAAAAAAAAAAAAAAAAAGTAAAAATTACATTAAAAATTAAAAATATACAAAAATTAGCTGGGTGTGGTGGCACAAGTCTGTGGTTGCAGTTACTCGGAAGGCTGAGGCTGGAGAATGGCTTAAACCTGGGAGGTGGAGGTTGCAGTGAGCCAAGATGTTGCCGTCTTGTGATACCTGGTCTGACGGTCTTTGGGGAGGGTAGGTAGAAAGGGGAGCAAGCAAGGTTGGGGGGAGGGAGAGGGAGGGGGAAGGAGGGAAGGAGAGAGGGGAGGGGAGGGGAGGGAAGGCCAAATGAATAATGTATGTGAAGGGCTTTGGGAAAGAAAGTGCCAAGCATTATGTAAACTGTAAGAGTGTTCTCGGCCGGGCGCGGTGGCTCAAGCCTGTAATCCCAGCACTTTGGGAGGCCGAGGCGGGTGGATCACGAGGTCAAGAGATCGAGACCATCCTGGTCAACATGGTGAAACCCCGTCTCTACTAAAAAAAAATGCAAAAAATTAGCTGGGCATGGTGGTGCGTGCCTGTAATCCCAGCTACTCAGGAGGCTAAGGCAGGAGAATTGCCTGAACCCAGGAGGCGGAGGTTGCGGTGAGCCAAGATCGCGCCATTGCACTCCAGCCTGGGTAACATGAGTGAAGCTCCGTCTCAAAAAAAAGAAAAAGAGTGTTCTCATCATCATCATCAGTATTATCATATTACCTCCAGAGACTTTACATGTCTGCTGAGTAACTCCAAATAGAATCAGTACAGTTGGAAGAAATACTTTATTCTATTAGAACCCAACCAAAGGCTACTTGGGAGGAAGGATTGCCACAGAAATACATCACTTCTGAGTTTCCCAAAGTAGCTCTAATGGGCCATTAGTAAATTATTTCACACCCTCTGCCCTTTTTGTGGCTGCTTTCCAGCTCGGCTCCAGAGTTCGGAGTTGTTTGGGCGAGCAAGCTGGGACGGGTAAGTCAGAGGATGTTTTTCTGTCTGCTCAGGGGCAGGGGCTGGCTTTGATGCCTCTGCTGCTGCCCCAGATGGTGCACATGCTTCAAGAGTTGTCATTTTGAGAATAGCAGGCTTTTCAACCTTGTGTTCCAGACTAGATTAAGAACCAGACAGATTTTAATATCTGTGAAGAGTTTCTGCAACTCTTCCAGCAAAGAGATATCCCTAGAACAGATAAAGCCTTATTTTCCTCCCCAGGAAATGATAGAGCTTGAGAAGGACAGAAGGCAGTCCGTGGTATAATAATTAACCTTAATGATCTTAAGTACCAACGGAGATCTTAAGGTCTCTGTGGAGTGGCTTAAAGGAAACATACCGATTTGCAGACAGAGGGTATTAAAAAGAGAAAACATATAAAATACAAGAAATTCTAATAAAAGGAGTATGTGATTTAGTGACATGATATAAATGGGATGGGCTTCCCCAAGGGTACTTCTGGTTCTGAGGTCGTGTGATTCTGTAACAGTCTAAACTTGGGGGAGTAGGTGAGAGAACCACTCATATATATAAATTGTTTTGAATACATGGGGTCACACTGTGTTGCCCAGGCTGGTCTCAGACTCCCAAGCTCAAGCAACCTCCTGCCTCAGCCTCCCAAAGTACTAAGATGGCAGGCATAAGCCACTGCACCCAACCAAGAGAGCTGCTCAAATTGGGCCTTAATGCGTGTATAGCATTCGTATAGGCAGAGAGAATGGAAGGTGCATTCCCAGAGAGTGGAAGTGCAGAGGAGCGGCTCGGGAGGAAGTGGTGCCCTGTGTGTTTTGTGTGAGGAGCTGTGTGCTAATGAGAAGACTGGGAGAGGAGACGTCCTGCAGGTGCTTGTAGCTCAGTCTCAGATTTGGCCTGAAAGGAAAGAAGAGAGATTGAAAAGATTCAACTGGTAATACAGACAAATTGTATTCAGTGGCTTTGGTCACTTTCCTTGCTTAGAGCCCTATTTGCCAAAATGCCAGACTGTGGAGAGTCTGTGAGAATTGCTTGGAAAACGGCCGGGGTGTGGGGGCTCACACCTGTAATCCCAGCACTTTGGGAGGCCAAGGAGAGTGGATCACCTGAGATCAGGAGTTTGAGGCCAGCCTGGCCAAAATGGTGACATCCCGTCTCTACTACAAAAATTACCTGGGAGTGGTGGCAGGCGCCTGTTATCCCAGCTACTCCGGAGGCTGAGGCAGGAGAATCGCTTGAATCCAGGAGGTGGAGGTTGCAGTGAGCTGAGATTGTGCCACTGCCCTCCAACTGGGTGACAGAGCGAGGCTCTATCTCAAAAAAAAAAAAAAAAAAAAAAAA
>NW_022436951.1:10325574-10387557 GCF_009761245.1 Sapajus apella | reverse complement strand
CTCCAACTCCCACCCTGCAGCTCCGTGTGATTGGCTTTCTGTTGGCCGTTTCTCTCTTTTTTTGGAATCCTCTTTCACTTAGCATAATGTATTTGAGTCATCCATGTTGTTTCAGGTGTGAGAATCCATTCGTTCTCATTGCTGAATAGTATTCCTTCGTATACATGCACCACAGCTGGTTTGTCTGCTCTTAGAACGTCCCGTTACATCAGGTAGAGGTCCGTGTAGCATCTCATGAAAGAGGTTTTGTGCCCCTTCTCTCCTCTTAGAAAAATATGGTGAATTGGGCAAAGAAACTTTTGCTCTTGTATGTGACCACTGTACTCCAGTCATTCTAGATTGTCATCTCCTAAAGCTTTGGAAAAAAGTTTGAAAACTAAAGTATTTGGAAAAGATTATGTTTTCTTTTTCTCTGCCCGCAAGCATCAGCACTAGATTTTTGTCTATTTTTTGTTTTTGTCTTAGATTTTTGTCTATTTTGAACACAGATCTTTTTCTCTCTCCCATTACACTTTGAAACAACTTTAAACCTTTTTGGTTTTTGTTAGTTCTATTTAAAGAAAGTTTGGGGCTGGGTATAGTGGCTCACACCTGTAATCCCAGCACTAGGGGAGGCCAAGGCAGGTGGATCACGAGGTCAAGAGATCGAGACCATCTGGCCAACATGGTGAAACCCCATCCCTACTTAAAAAAAAAAAAAAAATTATATATATACACACACACACACACACACACACACACACACACACACACACAGACACACACACACACACACACATACAGAAATTAGCTGGGTGTGATGGTACATGCCTATAGTGCCAGCTGCTCAGGAGGCTGAGGCAGAAGAATCGCTTGAACCCAGGAGGCGCAGGTTGCAGTGAGCCAATATTGTGCCACTGCACTCCAGCCTGGACACAGAGCGAGACTCTGTCTCAAAAAAGAAAAGAAAAGAAAAGAAAAAGATCTGGTCAGTATCTAAAGAAAATCTGTCACTATTTTATGTCTTCTTTATTAAATTGTAATTATTATATAAACAGGGATGCCAGAATTTAAAAACTCTTAAGTGCTGTTCTCAGTTTAACCTTGGACTTGTTCCACTGTCTGTGGTAATGATTTTGAGATATCCACGCCAAGAGGTATGTCGTAAACACTGCATTCTGAAATTCAGGTTAGAGTGGAGAAAGGGATATCATAGCAGAGAGTGATTTGAAATAATTATGTGATGGGAATGTCTGAATATATAATCTCTATATATCTTTGATTTATTATCTGGTAAAAACAACATTAGAAGAAAATCTTGGATTTCAGAACCTCAGTTGAAAACTTGTGGGATGCTGATTACAGCATAAAGATTTACTCTAAAGATTCAAAACTGACCACTAGAGCTGGCTAAGTGAATTACTTGTTTGCTTTTTAATGGGGCCAACCTTAACTTACTGCATCTTTAAGTAAAGAAGAGTTGCTGGGATTATGTTATCTACAACCATAGTTCCTATAGCTAATAAATGGACCCAGCAGGCATTCTTTTAAGGATACCAGATTCTGCTGTCTTCCTTTCGATCTATAAATAAATACAGTTTCCATCAAATCTGAAAAGAATTTATTTGGAACTTGAACAGATGAACTAAAATTTATATAAAAGAGGGGAAAATGAGTGAATACCTAAGAAATCTTTGAAAAATAAGAATAAGCCAAGCATGGCAGCTCACACCTGTAATCCCAGAACTTTGGGAGGCCAAGGCAGGTGGGTCACCTGAGGTCAGGAGTTTGAGACCAGCTTGGCCAACATGGTGAAACCCTGTCTCTACTAAAAATACAAAATAAGCCAGGTTGGTGGTACACACCTGTAGTCCCAGCTAATTGGGAAGCTGAGACAGGAAAATCACTCAAACCTGGGAAGTGAGGCTGCAGTGAGTCATGATCGTGTCACTGCACTCCAGCATGGGCAAGACAGAGCGAGTCACTTCCTCAAAAAAAAGCAAAAGAAAAAGAAGAATAAAGAGGGGTTCTCACCAGAGAGCAAACTGTACTTTAAAGTTCTAGTAATTAAAAGAGTGTGGCATAGGAACTGCCACATAGACCAGTGGAACAGAATAGGGAGTCCTAAATTGGCCATTATATGACCAGAAATTTTATATATGAAAAGGAAGTACCTGTATTTCAAAAGCGGAAGAAAAGAGTCTGTTTAAAGCCAGGCACGGTGGTAATTCCAGCACTTTGGGAGGCCGAGGTGGGCAGATCACCTGAGGTAGGGAGTTCAAGACCAGTCTGACCAACATGGAGAAACCCGGTCTCTACTAAAAATACAAAATTAGCCGGGTATAGGCCCATGCCTATAATCCCAGCTCCTTGGGAGGCTGAGGCAGGAGAATTGCTTGAACCCAGGAGGCAGAGGTTGTGGTGAGCCGAGATTGCGCCACTGTACTCCAGCCTGGGCACCAAGAGCAAAACTCCGTCTCAAAAAAAAAAAAAAAAGAGACAGTCTCTTTAGTAAATTTTATTGAAATAATTGTCTAAAACTTTAGGAAAAAAGTATAAAGTTAGAGCCTATCTTAAATCCTACTCACAAAATTCCAGATGAGATAAAAAGAGCTAAACATAAAAAATCTGTGAAAATATTAGAAGAAAACAGGAGAATATTTTTATTATCTAGAGTGGTTAAGCCTCCTGAAATAAGACTATCGGTGCAGGAAGTCATGAAAGAGAAGAAGATAAATTAAACCGATCTGTGCTTACACATCACAAAAAATAAAAGTTGAGACCTGGCATGGTGGCTCTCACCTATAATCCCAACACTTTAGGAGGCCAAGACGGGGGGATTTGAGTTCAAGATCAGCCTGGGCAACAATAGCAAGACCCTGTCTCTAATATATATTAGATTTTATATATATATATGTTAGATTTTATATATATATGTATATTTGAGGTACCCATGCCGAGCGATATATCGTTTATATATATATAATATATGTCATATGTAAATATATCTTTTATATATATATTTTAATTAAATTACATAATTTAAAATTTAAAATATATAATATATATTTTTATTTTTAATTAGCCAGGCACAGTATCTCTAGCTTGTAGTCCTAGCTGTTCTGGAGGCTGAGGCAGAAGGATTGCTTGAGTTCAGGAGTTCAAGGTTATAGTGCGATGTGATTGTGCCACTGCCCTTCCAGCCCGGGTGACAGAGTGAGACACTGTCCCTGTATCTTAAAAAGAAAAAAGTTACAGGACTGGTTTTGCGCGTGGTGTGAAGGGGTAACTTGGACATTTGACGCTGTCCACTTCACTACCACATGAAGCTTTTGTTTCTTTTTACAAGAATATATTTACTGATTGCATGATTTCCTCAACGTTCTTGCCATAGTACATAAACCGAGGTAAACACTTATAAATTACAGAAGCTATTATTTTTAAACTGCTTTCCTCACAGTGATTTATATTTAGAAAATGTGTCTTCATGTCTAAATGTGATTTTATAAAGGTTTCTTATGGTTTGAATAGCATTGCCTCTTTGTTGTTTTTGTTGTTGATAACCTGCATTTTTCTACCATTCCTCATTACTGCTCAGTGCAGATGGTGAAAGATTTAATTATATTGTGAAATGCATTGTGACGGGTGGCTTTGGAAGAGTCAGAGACACAAGGTTACAAAAGGACCATGAACCCTCTTCAAGGTGTGCACAGCCTTGTCTGACATTGTGTTCACATAAAAACCACTAGGCAGCCGGGCGCGGTGGCTCACGCCTGTAATCCCAGCACTTTGGGAGGCCGAGGCGGGTGGATCACGAGGTCAAGAGATCGAGACCATCCTGGTCAACATGGTGAAACCCCGTCTCTACTAAAAAAAATACAAAAAATTAGCTGGGCATGGTGGTGCGTGCCTGTAATCCCAGCTACTCAGGAGGCTGAGGCAGGAGAATTGCCTGAACCCAGGAGGCGGAGGTTGCGGTGAGCCGAGATCGCGCCATTGCACTCCAGCCTGGGTAACAAGAGCAAGAGCGAACCTCCGTCTCAAAAAAAAAAAAAAACCACTAGGCAACAATTTGAAAGTTTCTCTCACTTGCCAAATTGAGTGTAATTGTATGCCTGCTGGGGCTGGGCACTGGACCCCCAAGCCCTGTGCCCTGTGGAACTTCTAGAGAGGATCTGTCTCTAAGAGCTGGGAAGAAGTGGGTCAAGGAGCCGATAGTGGGATACAGATGTTGCTGAAAACTTTCCCTGTCCTCTTTCTTTTTTGAAATGGGCTTCTTTCTGGTTGAGCATACACACTGCCATTGGGGTGATTCACGTGCAACCCTCTAGAATGCTAGATTAGAAGGTTGGCAAGAAAAGAAGGATGGTGGTTGGCCTTCATCTTTTCTTTTTTTTTTTTTTTTTTCTTTTTTTCTGAGATGGAATCTCACTCTGTTGCCTAGACTTGAGTGCAGTGGTGCGATCTTGTCTCACTGCATCCTCCACTTCTTGGGTTATAGCAATTATCCTGCCTCAGCCTCCTGGGTAGCTGGGATTACAGGCATGTGCCACCATGCCTGGCTAATTTTTGTATTTTTAGTAGAGACGGGATTTTACCATGTTAGCTAGGCTGGTCTTGAACTCCCGACCTCAGGTGATCTGACCGCTTCGGCCTCCCAGAGTGCTGGGATTATAGGTGCCAGCCACTGAGCCTGGCCCTTGGTGGTGTTTCTCTAGTCTCTTATTTATCTTTCTTTGATCTTTATTATTTTCTTCCTTCTGCTAACTTTGGGCTTTGTTCTTTTTTTCTTCCCCCTTAGTTCTTTCAGATCAAATTTAGGTTGTGTCCGGGTGCCACGGCTCACACTTGTAATCCCAGTATTTTGGGAGGCTGAGGCAGGCGGATCATGAGGTCAGGAGTTCGAGACCAGTCTGGCAACATAGTGAAACCCCGTCTCTACTAAAAATACAAAAATTAGCCAGGTGTGGTGGCAGGTGCCTATAATCCCAGCTACTCAGGAGGCTGATGCCAGAGAATCGCTTGAACTTGGGAGGCCGAGGTTGTAGTAAGCCAAGACCATGCCATTGCACTCCAGCCTGGTGACAGAGTGCCACTCTGTCTCACATATACACACACAGACATACATGCAAAAGGTGTTTATTTGCAATCTTTCTTTTTTCTTAATGTAGGCATTTATTGCTATGAACTTCCCTCTTAGAATTGCTTTTGCCATGTCCCATATGTTTGGGTATGTTGTGTTTCCATTTTCATTTTTCTCAAGATACTTCTTAAATTTCCCTTTTGATTCTTTGACCCATTGATTGTTCAGGAATGTAGTATTAAATTTCCATGTATTTGTGAGTTCTTCCATTTTCTTCGTATTATTTGTAGTTTTATACTATTGTGGTTGGAAAAGATACTTGATGTGATTTCAATCTTCATTTGTTAAGACTTCATTTGTAGTCCATCCTATCTATCCTGGAGAATGTCCCACGTGCACATGAAAAAACGTATTCTGCTGCTGTTGGATGAAATGTTCTAGATATATGTCTGCTAGGTCCATTTGCTCCATAGTGCTGTTCAAGCAAGTCCAGTGTTTCCTTTGATTTATCCGTTGTTGAAAGTGGGGTATTGAAATCTCCAACTATATTGCTGCTTATTTCTTTCTTCCGTTCTGTTAATATTTGCTTTATGTGTTTAGGTGCACCAGTGTTGGGTGAAAAACAATAGAAGTAAAACAACAGAAAAACAACAGAAGGTGGGGCGCGTAATCCCTGCACTTTGGGAGGCCGAGGCGGGTGGATCACAAGGTCAGGAGTTCAAGACCAGCTGGCCAACATGGTGAAACACTGTCTCTACTAAAAATAGAAAAATTAGCTGGACACAGTGGCAGATGCCTGTAATCCCAGCTACTTGGGAGGCTGAGGCGGGAGAATTGCTTAAACCCTCAAGGTGGAGGTTGCGGTGAGCCAAAATCACACCACTGCACTCTAGCCTGGGCAACAGAGCAAGACTCCGCCTCAAAAAAAAAAAAAAAAAAAATTAAAAAAGAAATTAAGTGTTTTTTTTTTTTTTTTTGAAAAGATAAAGTTTATTAAGAGGAGACTTAAAATTGTAATGAAAGAAGAGATATCACACCAGATATCACAGAAATGCAAAGAATAATAGTCTATTGAAACAATTGTAATCCAAGAAATTGGAAGTAAAATGAGCGTGTAGAAGAGACATCTGCACTCTCTGATTCATTGCAGCAGCATTTACAATAGCCAGGATATGAAATTGACCTACGTGTCCATCAATGGATGACTGGATAAACAAAATTCGATATATATGCACAATGGAATAAAATCTATTCAGCCTTTCAAAAGAAGGAAGTCCTGCCATTTGTAACATAGATGAACCTAGATGACATTATATTAAGTGAAATAAGCCAGGCACAGAAGGGCAAATGCTACACAATCACATTTATATATGGAATCTAAAAAGTTGAACTCACAGAAGCAGAGAGAAAAGTGGAGGCTGCCAGGGCCTGGGTGGGAGTTGGCGGGGTGTGGGGAGATGTTGGTCGAGAAGTGCAAAGTTTCAGTTACGATGATGAAGTTCTAAAGATTCGTAGTACAGCATGATGACTACAGCTAAGAATGTATTGTATTCTTGAAAATTATTATAGGTCCGAAATATTCTCTCTATTGAAAAATTAGAAGTATGTGAGGTGATAAATGTGTTAATTAGCCTGATTTAATCATTTCACAGTGTTTACATGTATCAAAACATCACATTTGGTCCAGGCACAGTGGCTCATGCCTGTGATTCCAGCACTTTGGGAGGCTGAGGTGGGTGGATCATGAGGTCAAGAGTTCGAGACCAGCCTGACCAACATGGTGAAGCCCCATCTCTACCAAAAATACAAAATTTAGCCGGGCGTAATGACATGTGCCTGTAATCCCAGCTACTCAGGAGGCTGAGGCAGGAGAATTGCTTGAACCCGGGAGGCAGAGATTGCAGCAGTGAGCCGAGATTACAGTGAGCCGAGATTACAGTGAGCTGAGATTGCGCCATTGCACTCCAGCCTGGGTGACAAAGTGAGACTTGTCTCAAAAAAAAAGTTATGTTGTATACTGTAATTGTATACAATATTTGTTTATCAGTTATCCCTTTGCCAGGCTCAGGGGTTCATGCCTGTAATCCCAGCACTTTGGTAGGCCAATGCAGGAGGATTGCTTTAGGCCAAGAATTCAAGACCAACCTGGCCAATATCGTGAGATCTCATCTCTATTTAAAAAATGAAATAAAAATTTTTATTAATTAAATTTTATAAATCAGTTATCCCTTAATAAAGCAGGGAAAAGATATAACAATACACCAAAAAAGAAAAAAAATACACTATTTGCTTAAGGTCACTCCACTGGTAAGGGACAGTACATGGCTTCAGCCCCAGTTTTACCAAGCTTCCAAACCTGCCTTCTGTCCGATACACTGCTGGGTCTCACCCAGCCCACTCCCTACTCAATCTCATGCCCTTGTGACTCAGGGAGAAATCTGGAAGATCTTTCTGAGCAGAGGCCAGCGACTTCCTCAAATGGCAGCTTCACCATCTCTTGTCCCTCTCCACAAGGGGAGGAAGGAGCCCTGTGCCAGAGGTCTAGATATGCTCAGTGAAGCTTCTTCATCTCCATTCCTGAGTGTTGTCAGTTAAACACTGGTGATGACCACATCTTCCTTATGTATTGCACAAGCTTATAGTGGTCAGATTATGGTGGTGACACTAATCCCAATAGTGACTTTCATAAGAGATAAATATAACAACAGGCCAGACGCAGTGGTATACTCCCAGCAGTTTGGGAGGCCAAGGTAGGCAGATCACTTGAGGTCAGGAGTTTGAGATCAGCCTGGCCAACATGGTGAAACCCCATCTCTACTAAAAGTACAAAAAAAAAAAATTAGCCATGGTGGCAGGTGCCTATAATCCCAGCTACTTGGAAGGCTGAGGCATGAGAATCACTTGAACCCAGGAGGCGGAGGTTGCAGTGAGCTGAGGTCATGCCACTGCTCTCCAGCCTGGGCAACAGAGACTCTCTAAAGAAAATTAAAAAAAAAAAAAAAAACAGACATAACAAAGTAGTACAGTATTAACAGCAATCAGGGCATGAAACAAGTGTGTAACTCCTGCAGTTCCAATTGATTTTTTATCCCTCCACGGATACGCCTTGTCTAGCACTACTCTTGACCTTTCTCCCACTTTCCCCTACATACAGGACCAGGAGTAGCAAATCCAAACCTCACTGTATAAGGACGGGAAGTTAGCCCTGTTAGATGAGGGCACCCTTTAGAAACATGGGCTTGTCTCAAGGAAGATATGAATGGGGAGGCCTCCCTTCACAAGACCTTTTAGGTGACGTTGGGCAGTGCAGATGCCTGAAGTATTTGATTCTGTTACCTACCGTGTCTGTCCCCGCGAGGCTGACAACATGCCTAGAGGTATGGGGAAGGGAGTGGGAAGGAATTGCTACCAAGTTAAAACATGTGCTCTGCTAACTTGGCAAGTATGGGTAAAGGAAAGGACAAAGAAGAAACTGATTTCCTCCCAAAGCTTAGGTTCCTTTAGCAGCCTGCGCGAAGCATGGGTAGATGACTTTGAAATCTCCACTGGGCTTGTTTGCCTTTTATTTTTATTTCTTGTTTTAGAGATGGTGTCTTTCCTTGTCACCCAGGCTAAAGTGCAGTGGCACGATCATACCTCACCATAGCCTCGCACTCCTGTAACCTCTTGGTTTCCTGTACCCCTAGGAGATCACTGGTTAAGACAGAAGGTATAAGGAGCATTGATGAGTCAAATGAACGAGGAGCATTAACAGTTCTGATTTTCCGTGTTCTCCTCAAGATGATCTTCAGCAGCTTGTAACTCTTGGGCTCTGGGATTTCTTCCACCTCAGCCTCCTGAGTAGTTGGGACTGTGGGCACAAGCTACCATGCCTGGCTCTGTTTACCTTTTTGAAAAATAATCTCTGCAGCCTGGGCGCCGTGGCTCACTCCTGTAATCCCAGCACTTTGGGAGGCTGAGGCGGGCAGATCACGAGGTCAGGAGATTGAGACCATCCTGGCTAACGTGGTGAAACCCCATCTCTACTAAAAATACAAAAAATTAGCCAGGCATGGTGGCACGTGCCTGTAGTCCCAGTGACTCGGGAGTCTGAATGAGGATAATCTCTTGAACGTGGGAGGCAAAAGTTACAGTGAGCTGAGATTGTGCCACTGCACTCTAGCCTGGGCAACAGAGCGAGGCTCTGTCTCAAAACTAGTAATATCTCTGCAGTGTGTTGTGAGGAGACAGGCTGAAATGACAACACACTTAATGCCTATTGGCTCCTTGGCCCAGGAGGACAGCGCCAATCACACAGTGGTTCCCCTAGGAATTTAATTCTAGCACAAGATCCCCCACTTGGACAGGAGGCTGCACATCACAACCTGTGCCTGGGATGTTACCGGGCGGACCAAGGTAACATTTGTATGTTATGAGTGAGTCATCTTCACATGTATTACTGAAAATCAGAAAATAATTGCTTAAACATTTTCCCTCAGAAACAGAAAGGTTTGAGAATCCGAAGCCAGGACTAAGTGGGAGAACAGTTCATGTTATGACCCGGATACCCAGTTCACCTTCAGGTGAGCAGCTCTGGCCTCTGGAGATCAGGGGTTGCCCATTCTGTGGCCTTAAGTGGTTTCTCCAGCTTGGTATCATAACATCTTAGTTTATTATTCCTTTAAGAGAACTGTTGGTTGGACAAAAGTCTTAATGGACACTGATGATTCAAATTAATGAGCATAACAGTGACGATTCTCTGTGTTCTCCTCAAGATGACCTCCGCCAGACCTTCAAGTTAGATTCATCCAATCAGAATTTGTTTTGTTCTGTTTTGTTTTTGAGATGGAGTCTCTGTTGCCCAGGCTGGAGTACAGTCTCATGATCTCGGCTCACTGCAACCTCTGCCTCTCAGGTTCGAGCAGTTCTCCTGCCTCAACCTCCCAAGTAGCTGGGACTACAGGTGCGCGCCGCCACTCCCTGATAATTTTTGTATTTTTAGTAGAAACAGGGTTTTACCATGTTGGCCAGGTTGGTCTTGAACTCCCAATCTCAGATGATCTGCCCACCTCGGCTTCCCAAAGTGCTGGGATTACAGGTGTGAGCCACCGCACCCAGCCTATTGTGAAAGTTCAAGAGTCACCAAAGCTTGGAAAATCCAAATGGAGGGAGAAGGGTGTGTTACTTTTCTAGGACGGCGATAGCAAAGCACCACAAATTGGATGGCCTAAAGCCACAGAAACTATTTTCTCACAGTTCTGGAGACTTGAAGTCTGAAATCAAGTGGTCATCAAGGTTGGTTCCTTCTGGAGGCTTTGAGGGAGAAAGCCACTTCACCATGCCTCTCTCAGTGTCTGGTGGTTGGAGGCAATCCTGGCGTTTCTCGGCTTGTAGACACGTCCCCTCAATCTCTACCTCCATCTTCACTCACCTTTTCCTGTGTCTCTGTGTGTCCTTTTCTGTCTCTTATCAAGATACACTCATTGGATTTAGTGGCTGCCCAAATCCAGGATGATCTCATCTTGATCCTTAACTAATTATATCTGCAAAGATTCTGTTTCCAAATAAGGTTACATTCTGAGGTTCCAGGTGGACATGCTTTCTACTGCTCCCTTTCCAGTTGGAGGCAGAGTTAGAATTCATAGTCCTAGCCCACTCTCCTCTCTACCACCCAGAACCGGTGCCTCCACCTCCTCGCAGCTTAGCTAATTCCTGCGGGGTCACCAACCACTTCCTAAGGAGAACCTTCCTATCCACATCTACCCCCAAAGCAAGCCAGTCCCCCTTTTATAAGCTGCTGAAGGAACCCAGGCTTCTGTTGAAGCATTCTTCATATAATTACTGTTGTTTTAAAATTTATGTAAATTTATATCTTTTGAACATTTTACTTTAATATTTTATGCTATCATATTTTATATAAAGCATAATTTAGTTAACAAATTTGTATAATTCTTTTTGTTGTTGTTCTGAGATGAAGTTTTGCTCTTGTTGCCCAGGCTGGAGTGCAGTGGTGCAATCTCGGTTCACTGCAACCTCCGCCTTCCAGGTTCAAGCAGTTCTCCTGCCTCAGCCTCCCGAGTAGCTGGGATTACAGGCACCTGCCACCACGCCTAGCTAATTTCATCATATTGGCCAGGCTGGTCTCGAACTCCTGACCTTGTGATCCACCTGCCTCGGGCCTCCCAAAGTGCTGGGATTGCAGGTGTGAGCCACCATGCCTGGCCTAAAAACAAATTTTCTTTAGATAAGGTATCCATAGTCTTTGATTTGAAACTTCAGCTGTACGAAAGAGCCTTGTACGGGCCCTTTGGACTTAGTCACACATTTGTGTTTTGAAGATGTTCCCAATAAAATTGGACCTTATAAACTTTGTGCCTGATGATTTAAAGAACCTCTTGTTTCAGCTCTTTTCTAAGAAACAGTGTTGACATTTTCCACGGATCTGCCTGTGTGTCTTCTCTTTCCTTAAAGTCATTTCTGACTTAGCAGCCTTTCCTTTAACTCCTCTCTTTTTGCTCAAAGCCAAAGTACCTGGAAGCTGTCCCTTTTGAGAACAGGTGGTGCCAACATGTAAATTCTTTGGGGCAGTTGGACAGGGAGGGAAAATAAATAAATCTCACCTGACAGTCTCAGCAGGCCAGAAGAGCTGGTCTCAAAGGGCCGCAAGGAGTGTCTTAGGAGATGTCTGCAGAGAGTGAGGGTGTCAAGTGTTAAGATCAAGAGCCCCGTGGCTGAGTGCGGCTCTGTCCCTGGCATTGCCGTGTCCCGGGCCTCCCCTGGAGCCCATTTTGATCCCGTTCAGCATCTGGTGAGTTGTGTGTCTCAAGTCCTGAACCAGGACTGCTGCCACCCGCATAGAGCTCCAGTCTGCATGGAAAAGGTGTGTGGTTCGCACCCCAGCCTGGGAGCTAGAACGAGGGATGCCCCTGTGAGTGTGAAAAGTATTTGTGAGTCTCGAGGGAAAAGGGCCACAGTGGAAACTCTCATCAGGGTCTCCCCGCTACCCCACCCAGAGATTGGGGGAACGCCTCTGTTCAAATGCTTTTGTTTCTGTCCCTTTCCAGATTCTTCCAGATCACACTCTTCCTGGTGTGCAGTTCAAGAAATAATTTTTCTCGGTGTTTGTTTTTCCACGCAGCCCCTGGCTTTGACTTTGTTTTTGGATGCTTTCCGTTTGCTCTAAATAGGAGGGTTCCGAGCCCAGTGTGCGCCGTGTGCCAGCTGCTTCCTGCTGAGAACACTTGGTAATGAAGTGACTTCCTAGTACTCTAAAACACGTTTGTAGCTCAGATGCCCATCCCTGCTCGTACCACTGAAGTCAGGCCAGACAAGAACAGAGCCCCAGCTATTCATGCTATGGGCATTTTCTCCCAGAGCTGGAGTTTTATGTCTGCAGAGACCTTCTCTTGACATTGAAAAACCATCACAATGTTGACTGACCAATGGCATTGTAAAATGTTTAAACATTTAGGGGGGCACAGTGGCTCACGCCGGTAATCCTAGCACTTTGGGAGGCTGAGGCAGGTGGATCACAAGGTCAGCAGTTCAAGACCAACCTGGCCAATATGATGAAACCCCGTCTCTGCTAAAAATACAGAAAAATTAGCCGGGCATGGTGGCAGGCAGCTGTAATCTCAGCTACTCGGGAGATTGAGGCAGAGACTTGCTTGAACCTGGAAGGCAGAGGTTGCAGTGAGCCAGGATTGCGCCACTGCACTCCAGCCTGGGCGACACAGCTAGACTCCATCTCAAAAATGAATAAACAAAATAAATAAGCATTTAATATTACCACAACCAAGCTTTTGAAACTCCTGCCTCAGGAAAGGGAAAAACTTGATTTTTTCTTTTTAAAGGAGGCAGATAAACCAAAAGGAAGGGCTTTTGCCCAAATATTTATGACAAATGGAGAAAAGAGAGCAGCTGTTCTGACTGGTAGGCCAGAACAAGGCGAGTGCTGGGAGAGGCGGGGGCTGTCCACGCACACACCTGCATCTGATTTATTTGTGGAGTAGCCTAGCCTGCATGTTTTACAGAATATTCAGGGGTCAGCTGATCTCACAGCCTGGCTGGGTTGGGCAGCCTCCCAGGCTCCACCTGGAGCCTTGAGGCAATTCCAGGGCCTCTGGGAACATCCTCGGAGTTCAGGTCAGGCCAGAAGGCGTTCAGTTGCCCTGGGAGTTGAGGGTCAGACTCTAGCTGATAGACGGGGAAGTGGAACAAGAGTCCATTGTTGGTCTGTGTTTTTTTTTTCTTTTGAGTTGGAGGCTCGCTCTGTCGCCCAGGCTGGAGTGCAGTGGTGCAAACTTGGCTCACTGCACCCTGAGCCTCCTGGGTTTAAGCAATTCTCCGGTTTCAGCCTCCTGAATAGCTGGGATTACAGTTGCCTGCCACCATGCCCTGCTAATTTTTGTATTTTTAGTAGAGATGGGGTTTTAGCATGTTGGCCAGGCTCATTTCAAACTCCTGACAAAGGGATCCGCTAGCCTTAGCCTCCTAAGGTGCTGGGATTATAGGGTGAGCCTCCACACCTGGCGGTCTGTGTTTTGAGAAACATCTGCCTCATCTCTCTCTGGCAGAAGACTGTGGTTTGCAGTTAGCTCCACTCTGTGCTTAATGTCTACACTAGCTCAATCCACCAATGCCCAACACCCAAGTGTGCCCGCACACACCCCCATCCTTCTCAGTGCAAAGACTTAGGCCCACCCAGCCCTCACAATACCTCTGCCTCAAGGGGCCAACAGGAGCTCTGTCTCTAAGGTACATTTGCCCCGGCTTTCCAGCACTTGAGTTTGAGTCTATCTCTGACTCTCTGCCTGTTCCCATGAACTTGATTTTTCCAGAGACCCCTTTTTCCAGACATGGCTGTGGAACTCCTGACCTCAGGTGATCTGACCTCCTTGGCCTCCCAAAGTGATGGGATTACAGGCATAAGCCACCACACCCGGGCTATTTTTTTAGCAGAGAGGGGGTCTTGCCATGTTGGCCAGGCTTGTTTCAGCTCCTGTCCTCAGGTGATCCATCTGCCTCGGCCTCCCAGAGTGTTGAGATTACAGGTGTGAGTCACCATGCCTGGCTTTTTTTTTTTTCTTTTTTTTTTTTTTTAAACAGAGTCTCACTCTGTCACCCAGGCTGGAGTGTAGTGGCTCAATTGCAGCTCACTGCAACCTCTGCCTCCCAGGCTCAAATGTTTCTCCTGCCTCAGCCTCCAGAGTAGCTGGGACCACAGGCACATGCCACTATACCCGGGTAGAAGTATTTTTAGTAGAGATGGGGTTTCACAATGTTGGCCAGGCTGGCCTTGAACTCCTGGCCTCAAATAATCTGCCCACCTGAACCTCCCAAAGTGTTGGGATTACAGGTATGAGCCACTGTGCCCAGCCTTTCCATGTATTGATTTATGATGTTATGTCTAATTCCTGACTCCCTAAAATGTATAAAACCAAAGTGTATCCTGACCCCCCACACTTTCTCAGGACCTCTTGAGACTGATCCCTGGGCCGTGGTCACTCCTACTGGCTCAGAAGAAAATATTTTACAGAGTTTGGTTTCTCCACTAACATGGCTGAGCATCAGCACCCCTGATAAGAGAGGCCAAGATCAGAGGGGCATGTCCTGTGTGTGTCCTTTAGTTTGGCCTTGGCTGGGCTGGGAGCCAGGTTAGTTACTTAGTCCTCTGATTCTAGGTAATCTGAGCAAGTATTGATTCCATTTGTCTAGGATTCTTGGGAACTCACTCAAGCTTATAATTGAGAGATGGAATGAGGCAGTTGGCAAATTCCTCCACACCCTTAGAAACCACCTCACCTGATCCCCACCCTGTGGGTTTGCCTGAGGATATCCTGTTTTCCCTAGGCCTTTTTCTTACGGGTATGGGACATATTTTGGGTGTTAACACTCAAAGTGCAGCTGGGCATGGTGGCTCATGCCTGTAATCCCAGCACTTTGGGAGGCCGAGGCAGGCGAATCACCTGAGGTCAGGAGTTTGAGACCAGCCTGGCCAACATGGTGAAACCCCATCTCTGCTGAAAAATACAAAAAATTAATCAGGTGTGGTGGTGCATGCACCTGTAATCCCAGCTACTCAGGGGACTGAGGCAGGAGAATCGCTTGAACCCAGGAGGCAGAGGTTGCAGTGAGCCTGGATCAAGCCATTGCACTCCAGCCTGAGCAACAAGAGCAAAACTTCATCTTAAAAAAAAAACAAAACAAAACACTTAAAGTGCAATCTGTTATGAAGTTAAGGTAGGGCGAGTCCTCCTTGGGCTGTTTGAAGCTGCAGCCCTTTCTCATCTAAACCTGGTCATGATGAGCAGCATTAAGATGGGCCTTTGCCACAGGGAGTCCCAAGGTCATGTTAAGGGTATTTTTGGGAATCAGGCAGAGGCAGAGTTGAATCCCAGCTCTACCCTTCACCAGCTTTCTGACCTTGTGCAAGTTAATCTCTTTAAATCTCCGTTTTCTCACCTCTAAAAGACAGATTATCAATTCTCCATTGGCAGGGTTGTTTTAGATTGAACTGAGGTGATGTGTGTGTGCAGTTAACGCATCGCACAGCCTCTAGTTACTGTAGTTAACATTGTACCTGTGCCATATCTTTTTTTAAAACCCACATTAGTTTTTGGAACTTTTAAAATAAACATACCATTAAAAGCAAGCTTTGCATTTTCAACATTTGTGTTTGTGCCTCCAACAATTTAGGGTTTCCTTAATGCTTCACTTACCATTATTTTAAAATTAAATCCCAGTAGATAAATTCAAATGCCTCTGCATTTTCCTGTCTGAATATAACTGAGAACCAGGGGTCACAGAGAGATTGAACCCGTCACAGCTCCAGCTGTCAGTAGACACATGAAGAGTGCACTGATCAGAATCCAAGACTTAAAAGTTGCTCTGTCAACGTCTGGAAAGACATGGCTTATCTGTTTTTCTAGGCCAGGGTTCTGATGGTTTAATTTTCTTGTAATCAAAGTCTTATAAACCAAGAGGAAGAATTCGAAGGATGGTGAAGACAGATGAACCACAGGGAAAATACCCAACGAATTCGGCTTCTAAGGAGTACCCTTTGCTTGGGGAGGACGGTCACAGAACTTAGCAAGCCAGTCGGTGTGAGCCATCATAGATTAGGGCACTTGGCCGGCCCAGCCAGCCTGCCACAGAACCTCTGAAAAGAAAGGAGAAAATCAGATCTTCAAAAGTCCTCCAGGCTGCAAAGAAGAGGTTCAGGAGAACAGCGCCTGGCCTTAGCCAGAATATGTTGATGGGGTTAGTCATTTTTGCAATTTCTTGAATATCTTTTCTCTGCTTACTTCAAAACTGTGAAATAACTTCGGAAAAGCAGCCCACGATTTTGATGGAAGCTGTTTTGACATAAGTGAAACCAGGCTTGGCACGAGGTGGAGGCCAGCTCCAGCCCAGCCAATGGAGCGATGCCGGGAAGAATTGAGGCGATCTGGGGAAATTGTTTCAAGATGGAGCTGGATCCACTTGAAAGGGGAGGGAACTGGAGGGGACAGATGTGCCGTCAGTGTTTGAATTCGTGTGTGAGAAGCATCAAGTGCCTTCTGAGGTACGTGGGCCCATGGGAATCTCCCATCTTTTAGAGTCGCCTCTGAGGAAGGGAAGGCGAGGCCGCCTTTGAATGCTGTGCTCAGCGGGCTTGAGGGTGACTTACTGGCCGTTTGTGACCTGTTGGATTTGGCTGGTTTGGGGAAAGCCAGGCAGAAACGGCAGATGTGCCAGCAGCTCTCACAGTGGAGGAACATGGGAGATGGGCAGGGGAAGTGTGCAACTCGGCCCTTAGGTCATCTTTGACACTTTTTTTTTTTTTGAGGTGCAGTCTCCCTCTGTCGCCCAGGCTGGAGTGCAGTGGCACGATCTTGGCTTACCGTAACTTCTACCTCCCGGGTTCAAGCGATTCTCCTGCCTCAGCTTCCCAAGTAGCTGGGACTACAGGCACACACCACCATGCCCAGCTAATTTTTGTATTTTTAGTAGAGATGGTGTTTCACCGTGTTAGCCAGGATGGTCTCGATCTCCTGACCTCATGATCCACCCGTCTCCAAAGTGCTGGGATTACAGACTTGAGCCACCGCGCCAGGCCTTTGACACAGTTTTCGGCCTATGGTGGCCCTGAGGTTAGAAGATACATCAGACATAGTTTCTGATTCTCACTCTGCCTTTAGTTATCCCTGGGCATTGATAGTAGCCTCTTCCAAGGCAAGGCTAAGGGCACTGCTGTGTGTGAGAAGCGCAGGAATTGCCCGGGGCAGTGCACCTGGCAGGGCTGGAAACTCGGGGAGGATGCCCTGGATTTTCTGTTTCTCAGCTCTGGCCAGTCTTCAGCTATGAAGGACAAGTCATAGCAAAGCCCCCCTCTGTTAGGAAATACATGTTTTTGGCTGGTCCAGGGAGCAGGGAACGGGGAGGTTTGGAAGCTTATTAGCACATGTGCCAGGCCACAAAAGTAGAGAAGAGATTTGGCCACAAATACATAGAGAAAGTAAAAAATAAAATGGAGTTGATGTGATTGCATAGTAACATGAACATATTAGCATATACGATTCTATAGACTGAATGTTCTTTCCACCCAAAATTCACATATTGACATCTAATCCCCCTGTGAAAGTATTTTGGAGGTGAGGCCTTGGGGAAGTGATTAGATCTTGAAGGTGGTACCTTCATGATCTAATCTGTTTACTACACTTATAAAGAGACTCCAGTTTGTTACCAGCCTGGCCAATATGGCAAAACCCCATCTCTACTAAAAATGTGAAAATTAGCCAGGTGTGGTGGTGTGTGTCTGTAGTCCCAGCTACTTGGGAGGCTGACGTGGGAGAATGCATTGAACCCAGGAGGCAGAGGCTGCCATGAGCTGAGATCGTGCCACTGCATTCCAGCCTGGGCCACAGAGTGAGAGACTGTCACACAAACAACAAAAAAGAGACTCCAGAGAGCTCCTTCATCCACCATGTGAAGACAAAACAAGAAGACTCCACTATGAACTGGGACGTGGGTCCTCACCAGACATCAGATCTGCTGTGCCTTGATCTTAGACTTTCAGCCTATGGAGCTATGAGAAATAAATTTCTGCTTTTATAAGCCATCCAGTCTGTGGTAATTTGTTACAGCAGCCTGGATAGACAAAAACTAAAACACCGTATACTATGACTTCAGCCGTGTTTGGAACATTTGTTAATGAGGAATGACTTGGTTGTGTGATGACAAAGTAGAGTTAGTTTGTGACATTGGAACAGTGGAAATAACATAGGAGGCCAAATGGGAGAGGATGCTTTCTCCACTGAAGTGGGGTCCCATGAGCAAGCTTTGGAGGTGGAAGGGGCCACCAGGGATTCATGACCTAAACTAGATGGAATGGTAGATACTGGACCGGTGTGAGGGGAAGGGATGTGTGAGAGCTAGCAGGGCTGTGAGGTCTCTCTCTCCAGGGTAATGGGGGGCAAAGTGGAAAAGGTATCACCAGAAGGACATGTTCATCCAGGCACGACGGCTCATGTCTGTCATCTCTGCGCTTTGGGAGTCCAAGGTGGGCAGATTGCTTGAGCTCAGGACATTAAGACAAACCTGGGCAATATGGTGACTCCCTGTCTCTACCAAAAATACAAAAAATTAGCTAGGCATGGTGGTGCATGCCTATAGTCCCAGCTACTCAAGAGGCTGAGGTGGGGGGATGGCGGGAGCCTGGGAGGCGGAGGTTGCAGTGAGCCAAGATCACGCCACTGCACTCCAGACTGGGTGACAGAACAAGGCCCCCCTTGGAAAAAAAAAAAAAAAGGACATGTTCTCACAAATTGAGAATTTGTAGGGGATAAATGGCAGAGAAGATGCAGAAGAGTTAAAGTCTGGTGACTAAGGACTTATTGTAAAGGAGTCACTTTTAAATAAGACAGAAGACCACTTACTGTATAATTTCCTTTATATGAAATGTCAAGAAAAGGTAGACCTCTAGAGATAGAACGTGGTGGCTGGGATTCAAATGGGCATTTCCCATAAAATGGACATGAGGGATCTTATTGGGGAGATGAAAATGTCCTAAATTGATTTGTGATATGGCCACACAACTTGGTAAATTTCCTAAAAATCATTGAATTATACATTGGAAATGGATTAATCATATATGTAAGATATGCCTCAGTAAAGTCATCTTTTAAAGAATTTTTTTTTTTTTTAATTTTAATAGAAGGACCAGCATTTTTTGTGGTGCCACTGTGCTGGTACATAAGGGTACATAGACTAAGGATTTTTACAAAGGGCAATTCTCAAGACAAATGACTACTAAGAATTTTGACTTCACTAGTCATCACTGACTTAATGGATTTGAAGTAAGATGAGGTAGCTTTTGATTGTTAAATTGGCAAGGATTATAAAGAGTGACAAGAGCAGGGGCACGGTGGCTCATGCCTGAAATCCCAGCACTTTGGGAGGCTGAGGTGGGCAGATCACTTGAGGTCAGGAGTTCAAGACCAGCCTGGCCAACATGGTAAAACCTCGTCTCTACTAAAAGTACAGAAATTAATCAGGGGTGGAGGGGGTGAGGGGGCAACGCCTGTAATACCAGCTTCTTGGGAGGCTGAGGCAGGAGAATCACTTGAACCTGGGAGGTGGAGGTTGCAGTAAGCTGACATCATGCCACTGCACTCCAGCCTGGGTAACAGAGTGAGACTCCATCTCCAAAAAAAAAAAGAAAAGAAAAAGAGTGACAATATTCAGGAACAGATGGGTTTTCTAAGACACCACTGGTGGGATTCTAAATTGTCACCTTCTTGCTAAAGGACAGACCAACAGTACATAGGAAAGAATTTGAATATGCTTATGACCCAGCAAGTCCTCTGACCTAGGAAATCCCCCCTAAAGGGATTTATCTTCAGGAGACTTCACCAACAACATGCTGACATTTTTCACACTAAACACTTTTATCTCCGGACCAATCTGCTGCCCCCAAATCAAGATTCAGACATCCAGCTGCCTGTACAACTCCCACATGAGCATCTCAAACTCAGGGTGTCCAGAACTTCTGAATAGATCTGTGCATTCAGAGTAAGTCAGATAGACCCTTCTCCAGAAAGCTGCTCTACAGCCTCAGGTGATGACTGCTCATTTCATCCTTTCAGGCGCTCAGATACCTAGACACTACCTGTCTCAGTCCATTTGTGCTGCTGTAACAGAAATGCCACAGGTCGGGTCATTCATGAAAACTTATATCTCACGGTTCTGGAGGCTGGGAAGTCCAAGGCGCTAGCAAGGTTGGTATGTAGTAAGGGTGTGGTCTCTGCTTCCAAGATGACGCCTTGTTGCTGCATCCTCCAGAGGGGATAAACGCTGTGTCCTTTTATAGTAGGAAGAATGGAAGAGCAGAAGAGGCCCTGCTAGTTCCTCCAGCCCTTTCACCAGGTAGCTAACCCCATTCCTGAGGCCACTGGCCCCATGATATAATTACATCTTAAATGCCTCACCTCTTAATGCTATCACATTAGGGTTTAAGTTCCAACACTGGGATTTTGGAGGGACACATACATTCAAACCATAGTACCATCTCGACATCTCACATCCCATATCCAATCAAAACGCAAAAGCTGTTGTCTCTCCCTTCATAATTAATAATGATTCTGGCCATTTCTTACCGTTGCCACCTTTTCTCTCATGGGAATTCCTGTGGATGTTGTTCTCTCTGGTCTCTCTGCTTCTGACCTCCCAACCACAGTCTCTTCTCAACACAGCAGCAAAGGGGTCATATTAAAACAATACATTTCACATTACTTTTCTGCTTAAAACTCAGCAGCTCCACAGTTTGCCTGAAAGTGTTTAACAAGAGCCTACTACAAGTCCTTCTGTAAACGGGTCTCTATTATCTCTCCGATCTCATCTCCTATTGCTCCTCACTTGCTCGTTTTCAGCCACAAAGGCCTCCTCGCTGTTCCTCCGACACAGCAGGTGTGTTTCCAGTTTACCACTTGGGCGCTGGCTGTTCCCTCTGTCTGGAACACTCCTCTCCCAGGTAGCTGCACGGCCAACTCTTTGTCATCTTCAAGTCTTTGTTCAGTGTATTCTTCCCAGTGGGGCTACTGTAACTGCAGAATTTAAAATTTCAACCTGACTTTCAACCCTTGGCATATTGGAGACCTTTAGGCTGTTCAGTGTTTTGTTTAGGGTTTCAATCCCATCGCCCAGGCTGGAGTGCAATGGTGCGATCTTGGTTCACTGCAGCCTCTGCCTCCTGGGATCAAGCGATTCTCCAGCCTCAGCCACCCAGGTAGCTAGGACCACAGGTGCACCACCGCACCTGCCTAATTTTTGTATTTTTTGTAGAGATGGGGTCTCACTATGTTGCCCAGGCTGATCTGAAACTCATGAGCTCAAGTGATCCACTCACCTCGGTCTCCCAAAGTGCTGGGATTACAGAGGTGAGCCACTGCGCCGGGCCTTCTCAGTGTTTTCTATTTCTTATAGCACATCTCATGGTTTTTTTGTTGTTTTTTTGTTTTTTTTTTTTTAAATGAGATGGAGTCTCACTCTATTGCCAGGCTGGAGTGCAGTGGTGTCATCTCGGCTCACTGCAATCTCTGTCTCCTGGGTTCAAGCAATTCTGCTGTCGCAGCCTCCTAAGCAGCTGGGACTACAGGTGCCCGCCACTGCGCCTGCCTCATTTTTGTATTTTTAGTAGAGACAGGGTTTCACCGTGTTGGCCAGGCTGGTCTCAAACTCCTGACCTCGTGATCTACCTGCCTCAGCCTCCCAAAGTGCTGGGATTGAAGGCGTGAGCCACCACACCCAGCCAGAACGTCTCACTTTCTAACACACCTTATAATTAGATGCTTGCTTTAATAGGTGTGTCATTTGTCTGTTTGCCCCCACTAGATTCTAATCTCCACAAAGATGGGAATCTTGGTTCACTGCTGTGTCCCCAAATGCTTAGAACAGTGCCTAGCTTGTAGTAGGCATTCAATAACTATTTGAATGAATAAATGAGTGAATTTGTAATGAACAACTAGTAATTTTATGAACAGAAAAAAATAGCATTATGTCGACGGGAAAAAAGGGAAATAGTTCCTACGTACATGTTCTGATGCTCCTCAGTTCCTTGATGAGATGAGACTCAATCATGTACAGCAAAGTCTGACTTTCCCAGCACTCCCTGTTGTACCCACCCCCTGTGGCAAAATGCGGCCAACCTCATCAAGATAAGTCGTGTGGTAGAGCTGTGTGGCTAGAGTTCTAATTTGATTGTGTATAGACTGCAGGTAAATCCTACAGAATTATAAGAAACCTTGATCCACTCACAGTAATTTAATAAAGAAATGCGATCACTGGCAAGTAGAAGCCTAGAGATTCTCCTTTGAGGGCCAGTATCTCTGCAGCATGTTTTATAAAATCAGCTCTCATCGTTAATCAAGCATTTTCTGCTTCATTTAGCTTCTGAGTTTCTATTTCCAATAGATGTATGGGTGCTGTAAAAAGCTTTTATTGATTTATGCAGAAATTAGGTACATGGGGGGAAAAAAAAGGAGGTCCATGAAAACCTTTGAGGAAATGTTTTTTCCTCAAAAAAGTTTCATGTAAGCTTACATGATGGAAAGACCATACTGCTATTTCCTTCCTGTGACGCTTTATTCGGGTTGAAATGTACAGTGCGTCCTATGGCAGAGTTACTTTGTTGTAAGAGTTGTGAATTTAAGTCAGTCTTGATAATTTGAGATGTCAACTTTCAAGGTAAATATGACAATAATACTTTGTTGCATGGAGATCAAAATAATTTTTTTCATTGATCATGTGATTTTACTGCCTTTTTTTTTTCCGAGTTGGAGTCTCGCTCAGTCCCCCAGGATGGAGTGCAATGGCTCCATCTCAGCTCACTGCAACCTCGGTCTCCCAGGTTCAAGCCATTCTCCTCCCTCAGCCTCCCAGATAGCTAGGGTTACAGGCATGCACCACCATGCCTCGCTAATTTTTGTATTTTTAGTAGAGAGAGGGTTTCACCATGCTGGCCAGGCTGGTATCAAACTCCTGACCGCAAGTGATGCGCCCGCCTCGGCCTCCGCAAGTGTTGGCAGTAGAGACATGGGCCACCACACCCAGCCGATTTAACTGCTTTTTATCTGGTGTGTTCTGTAGTTCCCCCTCTTCCTACTCCTTTAAATCTAGGAGCTCTTGGCAGTAAACAGAAAAAGAACTAACTCTGCTTTGGCACAGATGGATATTGCTGCTAATGATCCAAAGAGTGCAAGAGATGAAATTTAACCAGGGAAATGGTGGAGGATGGACACTTAATGCTGACTGACGCTAATGCAGCTGCTGCCTTAGAAGCTGGTATCCTGAATTTAATTAGCATGTTGTACAGTCATAGAGTAAAATATCTACCTCCTTCCTACTCCTCTTAATATAATTCTACCTCTGTTCTGTCTTAAAGAGAAATTTATTTTCAGCCGTGTTTTCAGCTGGGCTGAGTGACTCATGCCTGTAATCCCAGAACTTTGGGAGGCTGAGGCAGGAGAATCACTTGAGGCCAGGAGTTTAGACCAGCCTGAGCAACATAGCAAGACCCCATTTCTATTATACAAAAATAAAAGTAGCTGGGAGTGGTGGCCTGTACCTGTAACCACAGCTACTTGGGAGGCTGAGGCAGGAGGATCACTTGAACCCAAGAGTTCAGGGCTGCAATGAGGTTTGTTTTGTTTTGAGATGGAGTCTCACTCTGTCACCCAGGCTGGAGTGCGGTGGTGCCATCTTGGCTCACTGCAACCTCCACTTCCCAGGGTCATGCGATTCTCCTGCTTCAGCCTCCCGAGTAGCTGGGATTACAGGCACCCGCCAACACGCCGAGCTAACTTTTATATTTTTAGTAGACATGAGGTTTCACCACATTGGCCAGGCTGGTCTCTAACTCCTGACCTAAGGTGATCTGCTCACCTTGGCCTCCAAAAATGCTACGATTACAGGTGTGAGCCACCGTACCTGGCTGGCTACAGTGAGTTTTGCTTGTACCACTGCATTTCAGGCTGGGTGACAGAGTGCTTTTTTGTGTTTTTAGTAGAGACAGTGTTTTGTCTCTACTTTTGTGTCTCACAAAGAAAAGAAAAATTTATTTTCAATGTTGGTTTGGTTTAAGATGCATATTGCTTTATATTAATCATTGATATCAAGAATAAAATGTCATTGAGCCCCTTTTCTAGGCTTAATGTTGGGGAAAAGACCAATTACAAACTAAATTATTTTGTGTATTTTCCCATTATTTGTAAAGAACTATGATTTTACTCTACTAGTAAGCTACCGAGCTGATGCACCAGAGTTTTATGGATGTTGGCAGAAGGCAGACTCCTGGTTCAAAGATGAAAAATGCTCGTTACTGACAGAAATAGCAGGATCCAGAGTATCAGCATATTTTCACTGGCTCCCCAAGCGCCAGTTCCTTCAGGGCAACATGGACGTCTGTCCTGATGTATAGATGAGTTTGACTTAAATTCCACTGCTAAACTATGTGGTCCCCGGGTGTGGTGGCTCACATCTGTGATGCCTGCACTTTGGGAGGCCAAGACAGGAGGATCACTTGAGCCCAGGAGTTGGAGATGATCCTGGGCAACATAGTGATACCCCATCTCTACAAAACATCTTTAAAATCTAAAAAATAAGCCAGGCTTGGTGGAACATACCTGTAGTCCCAGCTACTCAGGAGGCTGAGGTGGGAGGATTGCTTGAGCCTGGGAGGTCAAGGCTGCAGTGAGCCGTGATTGTGCCACTGCATTCCAGAGACACAGTGAGACCCTGTCTCAGAAACAAACAATAAACTATGTAATGGTAACAAGTTGTGATAGTTGATAATTTGAATTGGGTGTGAATGACAAAGTATGATTAGTCAGAAAAAAAGAAATCTTGAATAAATATTTACCCTAATTATTTCTTCCTCAACATGTGTCTCCCAATCCAAATTTTGTGATTAAAAATAATTAAATGTACACATTTTATAATGAAGAAAACATTTTTATTTATTCATATTCTGTAGTAGTATTTATTTATTTATTTATTTATTTTGAGATGGAATTTTGCTCTTGTTGCCCAGGCTGGAGTGCAGTGGCACCATCTCAGCTCACCACAACCTCCGCCTCCCAGGTTCAAGCAGTTCTCCTGCCTCAGCCTCCTGAGTAGCTGGGATTACAGGCATGCACCACCATGCCCGGTATTTTAAGTAGAGACAGGGTTTCACCATGTTGGACAGGCTGGTTTCGAACTCCTGACCTCAAGTGATCCACCCGCCTCGGCCTCCCAAAGTGCTGGGATTACAGGTGTGAGTCACCGCGCCAGGCTGTATTAGTTTGTTTTATGCTGCTAATAAAGACACACCTGACACTGGGTGATTTATAGAGAAAAAAGGCTTAATGTACTCACAGTCCCATGTGGCTGTGATAAAAATTAATTTGTGATAAAATTTTGTGATAAAAATAATTAAATGAACACATTTTGTCATGAAGAAAACATTTTTGTTTATTCATATTCTGTATTAGTTTGTTTTCACACTGCTAAAAAAGTCACACCCAAGACTGGGTAATTTATAGAGGAAAGAGGTTTAACGGACTCACAGTTCCATGTGGCTGGGGAGCCTCAGAATCGTGGAAGGCGAATGAGGAGCAAAGTCACGTCTTACATGGCGGCAGGCAAGAGTGTGTGTGCAAGGGAATACCCCTTTATAAAACTGTCAGGTCTCCGGAGGACAGCATGGAAAAGACCTGCTTCCCTGATTCAATTCCCTCCCACCGGGTCCCTCCCATAACACGTGGGAATTATGGGAGCAACAATTCAAGAAGAGATTTGGGCGGGCACACAGCCAAACCATATTATATTCCCTGCCCTAGAGTTCAGATGCGGGAGAGGAGGCAGGTGGTGCTCAGCCCCAGCCATTTATGCTGAGTAGAGGAGTTGGAAGTAGTAGAAAGTGGCTTCCTCAGCCTGTTCCTTCAGCAGGCAGTTGGAATGGCTTTTTCTCATCACATCTTCTAGGCCTAGACTCTGACCCAGTTTTCAAAGCCTCATGTACCTGGGCTCTGTCTTCCTCCATCTGAACAAGGCTTTCTCTCTCCCCCTTTCTGTCCTAGCAAAGAAGTCGATTATCTTCACTAAAGGTATTATAAGCACACCGAAGTCATTGGTCACTTTTTTTTTTTTTTTTTTTCTGAGACAGCTGTCACCCAGACTGGAGTACAGTGGCATAGTCATGGCTCACTGTAGCCTCGATCTCCTAGGCTTAAACGATCTTCCTGCCTCACACTCCCAAGTAGCTGGCTCTGCAGGTATGCACCACCACACCTACTTATGTTTTGTAGAGATGGAGTCTCACTGTGCTGCTCAGGCTGAATGTCAGTCACTCTTTTTGTTTTGTTTTTATTTTGAGACAGAGTCTTGCTCTGTCACCAGGCTAGAGTACAGTGGCATGATCTCAGCTCACTGCAATGGGTTCAAGTGATTTTCCTGCCTCAGCCTCTTGGGTAGCTGGGACTACAGGCACGCATCACCACACCCAGCTAATTTTTGTATTTTTAGTAAAGATGGGATTTCACCTTGTTGACCAGAATGGTCTTGATCTCTTGACCTTGTGATCTGCCCACCTCTGCCTCCCAAATTGCTGGGATTATAGGTGCAAGCCACCACACCTGGCTGGATGTCAGTCACTCTTACTAGACGATATTCAGCCAAAAAATTCCACCTTGAGTCCCCTAAGGACAATTTGACTCTGTCTAGGGAGCCTGTGGAATCTGTGAGGAAATTGAGTAGAACAGGAAGGTGACACCTGAGAGCGTGCCCCTGGCAACCTGGGTCCCATCCCTCTTACGGAGCTGTCCAAACTTGTCCCATTTCTCAGCCAGGACTTCCGTGGGAAATTAATCTGTGTATATTTAACACTTCTCTCAACCAGTTGTTCTCTGGGAACCCTGTAGGTTTACAGCATCAGACAGTTCTCTGAGTTAATTAGGCTTAGCAGGTTTTCAAAAGACCACAAACAGCTTTGCAGCCTCCCATTACTTCCTAGGGGAAGGAAAATCCTGGGCACGAACAATTAATTGCTGTCTGTCTATCCTGTGTGTCCAGCAAGGTGACTATTAGCAGCTAGTTCTATCCTTTCAACTCAGACCCTGTCGAAATAACTCATCTGTAAACATCCCCTTTTATTTAGCATTTATTCTGCTGTTGTCTGTGTAGCGGCCTGACATAGATGAAGAGTGTCTGCTTCGGTGAAAAGTGTTCAGAATTCTCTTGTGCTCATGGCATGGTTGTACAGGCCAGGGCCCAGTGGTGGTGATACCAGTTACTGTGTTTTTTTTTGTTTGTTTGTTTCTTTTTTTGTTTTTGAGATGGAATCTCACTCTGTTGCCCAGGCTGGAGTGCATTGGCACGATCTTGGCTCACTGTAACCTCCATCTCCTGAGTTCAAGTGATTCTTCTGCCTCAGCCTCCCCAGTAGCAGGGTTTATATGTGTGTGCCACCACACCCAGCTAATTTTCTGTATTTTTAGTAGAGATGGGGTTTTGCAACGTTGGCTAGGCTGGTCTTGAACTCCTGACCTTAAGTGATCCGCCCGCCTCAGCCTCCCAAAGTGCTGGGATTACAGGCTGTGAGCCACTGTGCCATGCCTTTGTTTTTTGAGGCGGGGTATTACTCTGTTGCCCAGGCTGGAGTACAGTAGCACAAACATGGCTCACTGCTGCCTTGCATTCTGGGCCCAAGTGATCCTTCCATCTTAGCCTCCTGAGCAACCAGGGCTACAGGCATCTGCCACCACACCCAGCTAACTTTTTATTAATATTTTTTTTTTTTGAGACAGTCTTGCTCTGTCACCCAAGCTGGAGTTCAGTTGTGTGATCTCGGCTCACTGCAACCTCTGCCTTCTGGGTTCAAGCGATTCTCCTGCCTTAGCCTCCTGACTACTGGAATTACAGGTGCACACTACCATTCCTGGCTGATTTTTATATTTTTAGTAGAGATGGGTGTCACCATGTTGGTCAGGCTGATTTCAAACTCCTGACCTTGTGAACTGCCTGCCTCAGCCTCCCAAAGTGCTGGGATTACAGGCTTGAGCCACTGCGCCCGGCACTCAGCTGATTTTTTTTAAAGTAGAGACAGCTTCCTGCCATGTTGCCTAAGCTGGTCTTGAACGCCTGGGCTCAAGCAATCCTCCCACCATGGCTTCCAAAAGCTCTTGGATTACAGTTATGAGCCCCAGCATCTGCTCCAGGTTACTTTGAATTGCACACATAGGCACCATGGTTCAGCTTGGCAGCACCCACCATGGGTTCACATTGTGTGCCAGGCATCAATAATCAATGGCTAAATGCCCAAGATGATTTTCAGAGGTACCTGGAAATTGTTTTTTCCAAAGGTTTTGGCAAAACAGTCAAATATCAAAACTGTACAGCTGCCTCAAGCCCTCTTTTAATAGAATTCGGTTATAGATAAATTATGTATGTCTTCAGTCTTCTGACATCTTCCTGTATTTGCCCCTTTCTTATCTATTTTCTTGTCTGTCTTGGTCTTTAAAACTCCAGGAAGCTTTATTCCTCCAGCTTTTCTAAGCTCCCCCTTCTGCCAGCCTTTTCCCAGGACTCCTATCTTTGGAGAGCCCAGACTCCAGAATTGTGATAAAGCGTCAAGGAACAGAGGAGTTGCTCAAAACTTTCTTTCAGATAAGGCACCTTTTGTGGGAAAGGGAGGAGGAAGCAATGTGTCCAGAAGAAGCCTGGTGAAGTAAAGAACTACAACTGGCCACATGTGGTGGCTCACTTCTGTAATCCCAACACTTTGAAAGGTTGAGGCAGGTAGATCACAGGAGGCCAGGAGTTCGAGACCAACCTGGCCAACATGGCAAAACCCCATCTCTACTGAAAATACAAAAAAATTAGGCAGGCATGGTGGCATGCACCTGTAATCCCAGCTACACAGGAGGCTGAGGCAGGAGAATCATTCAAACCTGGGAGACGGAGGCTGCAGTGAGCTGAGATCGTACGACTGCACTCCAGCCTGGGCAGCAGAGCGAGTGTGGCTCTTAAAAAGAGAACCGGCTGGGCGTGGTGGCTCACGCCTGTAATCCCACCCCTTTGGGAGACTGAGGCAGGTGGATCATGAGGTCAGAAGTTGAAGACCAGCCTGGCCAAGATGGTGAAACCCCATCTCTACTAAAAATACGAAAAACAGCTGGGTGTGGTGGTGGGCGCCTGTAATCCCAGCTACTCAGGAGACTGAGACAGAGAATTGCTTGAATCCAGGAGGCGGAGGTTGCAGTGAGCCGAGATTGCACCACTGCACTCCAGCCTGGGCAACAAAGCGACTCTGTCTCAAAAAAAATAAAAAAAGAACAACAATAGATTTCAGAGCAAAAGTTCTAGGGTATAACTCAGAACCTCATTTCTGGATACCCTGGTCTTTCCATTTGTCTTATCCTGCAAAGGTCCAAGTCAAATAAATCTTAATTGAATTAATAATTTTACATGGCAGAGGAAAATTGCAAATTAAAAAAATATGTGATGGAGAAGTTTCTAAAAGACTAAACAGACCTGTTTATGGAGAAGCCGCCTTCTATTTTCCTAAAGGACATGATTATATTCCATTTCTTTCTCATACTGACTTTGGAATGAAGTGTAATGATTCCAATGCTGGGTAAGAATCCTGCTGAACAGAAAAAGGGACCTGAGTGTATGAATTAGTCAGAAGGGGTTAGAAAAGTTAGGTAAATCATTTAAATACTAGTATCACTTTGAAGGTGGTTTAAAGAATTCTAAGAAAAGTGCCCCCTACTTAAATAAAGTCTTTTTCTCACCAGCTTGCCACAGCATCTATAATTCATTCATTGCCCTTCATCTGCAGGAAGGCCATAGAAAATTCAGTGTCCAGGAAGGAATAAAACAACCTGTCATACAGTTCCTTTAAGGTGACAGGGTCTTATTTATTGCCAGGAAGCTGGAGAGGATAGGGAGATGGTGCTGAACTCAAGGTACACTCCTTCTGGCTTTGTCATTTTGCCAAGAATGGACCCTGCAGACAAACTAAAATACTGTCTCAGTCACAGGCGCCTTCCAAGGTTCTTGGAACTTCCATAAGAGAATAGGGTAGAAAGATATTTAAGTTCTTATACTCTGAATCAATGGGCCAACTTTTTGGGTACTGAAAAGGTCTCTGCATACCACTCATCATGTTCTTTAAAGATTTCACATATTTAACAAAAAGTGGATTCCCAAAAAGCAATTTTAAATGAACATTGTCTCCAGGCTAAATCTTTTTCAGGATGATCGTAAATGTTCAGGAGGCCTAGCATCCCTCTTATTCAGGAGATAAAATGAATATTTCTGGCTGGGAGCAGTGGCTCATGCCTGCAATCCCAGCACTTTGGGAGCCCGAGGTGGGTGGATCACCTGAGGTCAGGAGTTCCAGACCAGCCTGGCCAACATGGTGAAACCCTGTCTCTACTAAGATACAAAATAATTAGCCGGGTGTGGTGGTGGGTGCCTGTAATCTCAGCTACTCGGGAGAGTGAGGCAGCAGAATCTCTTGAACCCGGGGGGGCGGAGGTTGCAGTGAGTTGAGATCGTGCCACTGCACTCCAGCCTGGGTGACAGAGTAAGACTCTGTCTCAAAAAAAATAAAAAATTCTATTTTTAACAGGTTAATATTTTGTGCTGCACACCGGATCAATATTGTTGGAATGGTTTGCTCCTCTTATCCCCAGAATTCTTCCTGGGAAGCTGGTGTTCACAATTATTAGAATGTGAACACCAATAAGATGATCCGTTTTAACACCCGGACTTTATAGATGAGGAAACTGAAGTGCAGGGTTGATGGTGATTTAAAGAGAATTGCTCAGTGGGCAGAGTGTGGGCTTTGGAATCAGGCCACTGACTAGTGATGTGAACTTGGGTGACCTGATTGATATTTCCAAGCTGCAGTTTCATCTTCTGTTAAGACAGTTCTTAGGTAAATAATGTCTATAAGGCACCTACTCAAAAAATGAACTCAAAATTTTTCTATAATAATACTATTTTCATTGTGAACTCCAAATTTGCCCAATAATACTATATTCATGGTTTTTTAAACATTGAGATACAATTCACATAACAGAAAATTCACCATTTCAAAGTGTGCATTTCAATGAGTTTTAGTGCTGAGTTGTGCAACCATCACCACTACTTAATTCCACAACATTTCCTTACCCCTCAAACCCTGGGTCTATTAGCAGTGAGTCCCAATTCCCCTCTCCCCCATTGCTGAGCAAGCACTAATCTTCTGTCTCTATGAATTTGCCTGTTCTGGATGTGTCATGTAACGGAATCGTACAACATGTAGCTCTTTTGTGGTCTGGCTTCTTTCACTTTGCATAATGTTTCCAGGTTTTACTCATGTCGTAGCATATAACTCATTCCTTTTTACTGACAAATAGTATTCTATTGTATGGATACACCAACATTTGTTTATCTGTTCATCAGCTGATGGAAATGGAAGACCCAGAGGTCAGGCCTGGTGGAAAACAGTCACCATTGTTTTAATGGTTAGGTCAAAGCCCAAAGGAGGACTTGGGTGACCCACTCTCAATCTGGTCTTGTGTTGATGCCCTGCACTGTCTTTTGTGACATCTGAGCGCATGTATTTTAAATGGTAGTAGTTTGCTCAAAGAAAACCTTACAACCTGGCTACCTACTTTTAGGATTTTATATTTTTCCGTGGATTTTTCCAGTATGGAAAAAATGTATACACAAAGATATGAAATCTATACATTATAGAAAAATTGTCCTGAGAGCCAGGTTTAATTTTTATTTTCAAGACTAGTGGATGGTCTTTTATTTTATTTGAGATGGAGTCTCGCTCTGTCGCCCAGGCTGGAGTTCAGTGGCTCAATCTTGGCTCACCACAACCTCTGCCTTTTGGGTTCAAGCGATTCTCATGCCTCAGTCTTCTGAGTAACTGGGACTACAGCCACACACCACGACGCCTGGCTCATTTTTGTATTTTTAGTTGAGATGGGGTTTCACCATGTTGGCCAGACTGTTCTGGAACTCCTGACCTCAGGTTATCCGCCTGCCTCAGCCTCCCCAATTGCTGGGATGACAGACGTGAGCCACTGCCCCTGGCTTAGTAGATGGTCCGAAAGCCTCTTTGTCCCTCTGTATTTCACAGGATGACCTGGCATCTGTGCAGGATCTTTTATCTGCCGATTTTTGTACCTGTAAGTTTACTACCATGGTTTATAGCCTGAGATCAAAGAAGACTTTTATTGAGTTTGGTTGATGTTTGAGTCATGAGTCCCTCCTTTTTTGTTGTTCGCTTTATTCCATGGCAGAAAATTCAGAAGTATTCTCTTCTTTAGTTAGACAGTCACTGTCATTCCATCAACGTGACCATTACACATGGGGAATGTATGCCTTTGGGCCAGAATTTAGTGCATTTCAATCACATCTGGTCACCTCTCCTTCGCGCTCCCTTGCCTGCTACCTAAGTGAAAGCTCACTATGAGATGAGAGGAGGCCTTTGATGATCTGGCCTCCTTCCCACGTAATATAATGACTGGCTCAGCTCTCAGGTCTGATTTCCCTGCTGACAAGATCACAGAAGGCATGCTAATGTCACTTCACCTGCAGTCTTCATTTCTTCAGAGGCAGCATTGCATGCAGCCCCAGGCTTTTACTTCGTGGGCGTGTGAAGTCCAGAAGCAGATATGATTTGTGAAGGATTTGGTTGTTCACACTTTTGCTTAGGAATGAGTGATGTGTAGAATGTGGCAAGTTTCCAGTGGGGAAGGCATTCCCTGGGTTCATCACGGATTTGTGCTGCTGGATCTTGGGTAGCACAAGTGGAGGGTCCAGCCCCGCCTGGTTTCCTGACTTTGAGCAAGTGTTTTCTTTGCTAAAGCTTTGATGATCCGGTCCTGAATACCCCTAATTACTCATTTCATTTGATGTTGTATTTTCTTACTGTTCTTTAAGATCTGGAGCAGTTACCATGTGGTGTTCTGCTTCACACACCTTATCTCGTTTATATTATTTCCTGCTTCTCAACATCTGCCAGCTCTCCCATACATGAAAAAGCGACAGACCCTGGCCCTTGTCTTTCCACGCTGAGCGTCCCTTATTCCTTCACTGTTCCTGGTTGACAGTCTGCAGCAGCCTTTCGTTCTGGTCCCCCTTTGCCTGTGTGTTTTCTATATTGTCAGTGTTCTTCCTAACGTGGTATCCAGACTGGAAATGACACTCTATGTGTGCTGTGATCAGCCCCAACTAGCACTGTTACCAAGACCTGAGCCCGATCCTCATTCAACACAGCGTACTGTTGCCGCCGGTGCCTCCTTAGCCGGTTGCCTATTTGTTTTGTTTTGTTTTGTTTTTTGTAGACAAGGTCTCACTCTGTCACCCACGCTGGAGTGCAGTGGTGTGATCTTGGCTCACTGCAGCCTCTGTCTCCCAGGCCCAAGCGATCCTCATGCCTCAGCCTCCCAAGCAGCTAGGATTACAGGCATAGGCCACCACGCCGGGCTAATTTTTGTATTTTTAGTAGAGACGTGTTTTGCATGTCACCCAAGCTGGTCTCGAACCCCTGGATGGACTAGAGCAGTCCGCACACCTTGGCCATCCAAAGTGCTGGGATTACAGGTGTGAGCCACTGCACCTGGCCACCAGTTGCCTTTTTTTTTTTTTTTTTTTTTCTGGTTGAGATGGCATCTCACTTTGTCACGCAGGCTGGAATGCAGTGGCACCATCTCAGCTCACTGCAACCTCCTTCTCCCAGGTCCTGGTTCAAGCAATTCTCCTGCCTCAGCCTCCCAAGTAGTTGGGATTACAGGCACGTTCCACCACACCCAGCTAATTTTTGTATTTTTTAGCAGAGACAGGGTTTCACCATGTTGGCCAGGCTGGTCTTGAACTGCTGACCTCATGATCTGCCCACCTCAGCCTCCCAAAGTGCTGGGATTACAGGTATGAGCCACCATGCCTGGCCTCACCAGTTGCCTTTTAATACCAGCCAACATCTGTGACCCCTACTCAGTGAGGCCTAGACTCCCGTTGTGGTGTTATTTGCCCCTAAGAGCAGAACTTGACACTTTCCCCGATCCATGCTGTCCATTCTTTACTCTGGGGACTCATAGTTTCATTCCATTGGAATTAGATGGATGGGCGCCTAGCATAATTCAGATGCAAGAAATGACTGGAGCGAAGAAGAATTTTATTTTATTTTATTTTATTTATTTTTTGTACTTTGGGCTCTGGGGTACACGTGCGCATCCTGTAGGATTGTTGCATAAGTACATACATGCCACATCCCCCCCGCCTCCCTGGTTGCCTACATCAGGCATTTCTCCCAGTGTGATCCCTCCCCATGCACCCTGCCCCCGCCCCCCCGCTGTCCCTCCCCTCCCCAAGAATTTTATTTTTTAATGATATGTTAGCATTGGCTGTGTTCCTAGAAAAATCCTCCTCCAGCTCCTGATCCTATGGTACTTAAATTAGTAATTTCTAGTTCTTGGGGTTTTGTGTTTGTTTTGGGAGTTGTGGGGTCATTTTTTGCACCAGTTATTACATAGATTAAAAAAATGAATTGGGCGTTGAACCTCTTCAGGGAGCTTAGTACCTCAGTCCTTTGGCCAACTTGTTGTCACTTGGGTCCTGTATGGACCCTTGAATTTCTCGGTCTGCTGTGCTGCCCAGGAAGGGTGTGTGGGTTCTAACTGGCGCCTCTCTGTGTGTTACAGTTACCTGGCTGAGCAGTGCTGGAATGGCGGCTTTATCTACCTGATCATGCTGCGTCGCTTTAAGCACAAAGCCCACTCCGCTTATAATGGCAACAGCAGCAACAGCTCTGAACCAGGAGAGACACCTACGTTGGAGTTGGGTGACCGAACTGCGAAAAAGGGAAAAAGAACCAGAAAGTTTGGGGTCATCTCCAGGCCACCTGCCAACAAGGCCCCTGAAGAATCCAAGGGCAGCACTAGCTGTGAGGTGTCCAGTGACCCCAGCGCTGAGCTGGAGAACGGCCCTGACCCTGAACTTGGAAATGGCCATGTCTTTCAGCTAGAAAATGGTCCAGATTCTCTCAAGGAGGTGGCTGGACCCCATCTAGAGAGGTCAGAAGTGGACAGAGGGACAGAGCAGAGAATTCCAAAGACAGATGCTCCTCTGACCACAAGCAATGACAAACGCCGCTTCTCAAAAGGTGGGAAGACGGACTTCCAGTCGAGTGACTGCCTGGCACGGGTAAGCTTTGGTTTGATTGTGGAATCAGAATTTTATTTATTGTGGGTGTTTGTTGGTTTTTGCAGCCCAGCCCATATGGGAAATACAAGCTGGGCTCAGAATTTTAAAAGAAATATTGTTTGAAGTTGCTTTTGAGGTTTAAAAAAGACATCTAAGATGACCTCGCATTGAGAAACCAACAAATCCATTAAGATAAGTGATCAGAGAATGACAAAACTCCAGTCATTTTATCCTACGTAAATGAAGAGCTAGTCGGTGATCCTAAGTGGAAAACTCAAGCCTTCTGTGTTAAAATTTGAGTCATGTGAGGTCCAGATAAAGTGCTTAGCTGCATCATTATTTATCGCTGCTGTCACTAGTGGAATTATTGCTGCAAGGCCAAGAATTCCTGGTGACAGTCCACAAACATCTAAGCCTAGTATTACACAGGAAGGGTATTCAATACACAGGGGAGCATCTGCTTTTATTTTTAGCAGTTCGAAATTGGTGATGTTTTCATGAGATCGTGTTATTACATTGCTGAATTCTAAGGAAGTTTGGAAGCTTCACAAAAATCTCTGATACTATGAAATCCAGCTGTGAGGGTCAAGGTTGGTTACCACACCTGCTTTGCCTTTAGGTGTATTCTGAATGGTAAGGGGCAAGCTTCTAGTCTCAAATGGTCTCCCTCATTATAACCAACATTCTGTCTTAGGAGAGTTACATTTCTTTAGGGTAGACACATTCATTCCAAGAATCTTCTTGGCAGATATTCCTGCAGACTCCAATTGAAATGATAAACTGCCGACGCGGGTACTGATTGGTTTCTTCTCCGACTTGGGAGTTGCCCTCTGGGGATGAAAGAGAAAGTTACAAAGATCAAAAATGGGCACAGAAGTATCAAGTTGGGGCCTGGCGCAGTGGCTTGTGACTGTAATCCCAGCACCTGGGAGGCCAAGGATGGTGGATCGCTTGAGCTCAGGAGTGTGAGACCGACCTGGGCAACATGGTGAAACTCTGCCTCTACCAAAAATACAAAATAATTAGCTGGGGACCTGAGTGGGAGGATGGCTTGAGCTTGGGAGGCAGAGGTTACAGTGAGCCAAGAGTATGCCACTGCACTCCAGCCTCGGTGAACAGAGCAAGACCCTGTCTTAAAACAGAAAAGTATCAAGTTGAGTGTTGGCTGCTGGGAAATAGCACCCCAGGAGTAAGTGTGATTTCTGCCATTGTAGCCACATGTGCAATGGGTTGAAAAGAATTAGAATAACCCCTCTCTCAAGAGATTGTGTTCTTTCATTTGAGGAGCTGGGTGATCTTCATGAAGCTGGACACAGAGAAGGCATTATTTGTAAATGGAATGTGTGAATAAGAAAATAATTGATGTCTCCATTGATTTGCTACCAGTTTTATGAGTTCCCCCCAAAAGGATTAAGGACCAAAAAAAAAAAAAAGATGGTATAGCTCACTCCTGTAATCCCAGCACTTTGGGAGGCCGAGGTGGGTGGATCACAAGATCAGGAGTTCAAGACCACCCTGGCTAATACGGTGAATCCCCGTCTCTACTAAAAACACAAAAAGTAGCCAGGCATGGTGGCACACGCCTGTAATCCCAGCTATTTGGGAGTCTGAGGCAGGAGAATCGCTTGAACCTTGGAGGTAGAAGTTACTGTGAACCGAGATCATGCCACTGTACTCCAGCCTGGGCTACAGAGCGAGACTCCATCTCAAAAATAAGTAAATAAATAGTGAAAAAAAAAACAAAGTGTGATCTATTCCCTTTGGGGCATTTTTCTAAAAAGCCATATGCCTGTAGAGAGGGGAGGCTTGCCATCTGGAATTTGCATTCTTTGTGACTTTATAATTCATATTCTGATTATCAGCTCTGGATCATACTCTTTGTCTTGGTATATCAGAATGGACCACACATCTTCTCAGGCACAAATATTTTAGCACCCTGTTCAACCATAAAACTATCTTTATTAGGTACATTTGCCCAGGATTGATAGGGTTGGCAAAAAGTAGATTTTCACAGCTTTCCCCCACATTCTGGGGGCACCCAAATTGGAACCAGTAGACCTTCACACAAGATTGTTTAGGTTCTTGGGATTTTTATTTTTACTTCAAGATAGAGACCAAGGTCATGCTAAAATGAAATTTCCAGAAAAACAGAAAATGGCTATTTACCTCGTAAGCCTTTGGGGGAAAAAATTATATTCCATTTGAATAATGGGAGCTTAAACATGTCGGTATTTTTCCATTTCTGTGTTACTAATGATTTAATATATCTGCAGAAACCTAGTAAATTACAGAAAAGCTCATAGTGATTCAGACCATTTTTGTTTGTCAGGTACTTCTTTTTCGTAGACTGTTTCTTGTTCTAAGACAGTGTTACATTAAAAGGAATCCTCAGTCTTTCCTTTTCCATCCTGTTCCCTCTTAACAGACCAAGAGGAAATATATTTGCTTTAAACAAATTTTTCTTTTTTAAAAATAGTATTTTCTATAAAACGTTAACACACAATAATACATATGCAAGCAGATTACTATTTAAAAAGACAAAGTTGGATTTATCTTTTAAAACAGACTCTCCTAGGATATAGACAAACTATTTTAGACATGAGTTCAAAGTTCCTCATTACTTTTTTTTTTTTTTTTTTTAACAGAGATGGGGTTTCACCATGTTAGCCAGGCTGATCTTGAACTCCTGACCTCTGGTGATCCACCTGCCTTGGCCTCCTAAAGTGCTGGGATTACAGGTGTAAGCCACCACGCCCTGCCCCTCATTACCTTCTTAGCAAAGATCTTTACTCCTCTAAGATGACAGTTTTTGCAAGTTGGCTTACATAGAATGTAATGTATTTTTGTAATGCTACATGTTGAAAATGAATACAACTGAATGTAGTCACATGACAAAGAAAAAAATAGTCCTAGCTCTTGCCAATCAGGTGAGTTTATTCATGACTGACATGGGATGTCTGTGGGTCCATTTGTGGTCTTTCCTACCCTGTACAGTACCAGCCCTTTTTCCTGTGCCTCCTCTGTAAATCGTTCAGCTGAGACCTCATGCAGGCTGCCTGGACCTGCATCTGCAGAAACGGGTAGGAAGCTCAGAAGGAGCGTCACACTCAGAACATCTTCCTGATGAGCAGCAACCTGAGGATCGTCCTTTTCCAAGAAGGCCCCTTGGTTACCGGGTGAACTTCCATTGACCTACATGGTGACATCCCCCAAGTCCGTGTCTGAGCCTTCAGCTCGCTCCGGAGCCCCTGAGTTTTGTGCCCACTGCCTGCAGGATGTCTCCACCTTGGATATTTCACGTCATGCCCAAAACTCAGTGCCTCCCTTTCACATACCCCTGAGCCCACTGCAGTGTTCCAGGTCTCACTGTCCACAAAGTTTGCCCGAGCTAGAAGTTTCATGAGATTCACTGGGGGTGACCAGCCATCCTGGTTTGTCCAGCACTTTCCCTGGTTTCTCACTGAAATGCTGGGAAACCCTCAGGACAGCTGGTCATCTTGGAGTCATGTGAAGCACTGCCTGCTCCCTTCTGCCATGTCTGGTCATTCACCAAGTCCCGTCGACTCCAGCTTCTTTTGACATCCTGCAGCTCAACCTGCCTCTCTTCACTCCCATAATTTCAGGTGAGGGCCAGGCTCTTTCATATCCCCCCTGGGCTGTCATAGTACTCCCCTGCCTGGGTCACCACCCCCACTCCTGTCCCATTCATCCACTATCCCAACTGCCACCAGATGGACCTTTCTAAACCACACATCTCATTACTCACATACATACACATGGGTGCACAACATACATGTGTGTGCGCACACACACATACTTCCACTGGCGCTGAAACCCATTGGGTGGGTCCACTTTGCCTTCATGTTTGGTACCAAACACATTGGCATGTCATTCAATGCCTTTTATTTTTTAGGCGGAGTCTCGCTCTGTTGCCCAGGCCTGGAGTACAGTGGTGTGATCTCAGCTCACTACAACCCCCACCTCCTGGCTTCAAGAGACTCTCCTGCCTTAGCCTCCCAAGTAGCTGGGACTACAGGCACCCGCCACCATGCCCAGCTGATTTTTATATTTTTAGACCCCCGCCACCATGCCCAGCTGATTTTTGCATTTTTAGTAGAGACGGGATTTCACCATGTTGGCCAGGCTGATCTCGAACTCCTGACCTTGTGATCCACCCACCTCAGCTTCCCAAAGTGTTCGGATTACAGGTGTGAGCCACTGTGCCTGGCCTCAAGGCCCTTTATTATCTGATCCCTGCTTAACTGTCTGCCTCCATCTCTCACTGCTTTCATTTTTACCTTTACCAGTGTATTATATAATAAAGAATACAGATGGAGAATTACATAAGGTGAGGTCCAGAGGGTTCCCAGCACAGGCACTTCTGTCCCTGTGGGGGTGGGAGTGAGGGGAGCCCATCACCCTCCTAGCCGTGTGGATGTATTCACCAACCTGAAAGCTCTCCGAACCCCATACTCTAGGGATTTGTATGAAGGCTTCATCCTGAAGGCGTGATCATTTGTTAACTCAAAATCCAGCATTTCTCCCCTGACTCTGAAAGATGGGGGTGTGGGACTGAAAGTTGCAAGCTTCTCATGGCCTGTCCCTTCTGGTAGACTTACCCCCATCTGAAAGCTATCCCTGATGTCCAGTTTCTTACTGCTTTCTTCCTCCTTGATTTGGAGTGAATACACTGCAAGCTTTTTCAAAGACCATGCTTGCTGTCACCTGAGCCTTTGTGAGTACTGCTGTCACTACCCGGGTTCTCCTCCCCTCTCCTGCGTCACTTAGCCTCTCCCTTTCGTGGGGGACACCTTCAAGATACCATCCTCTAGGAGACCTCCGTGACACTCCCGCCACCTGCTCTGTCATTAGCCATCTCCTCTTCCGTCCCCTGCGGTACCCTCTGCTGCTTTATTGATGCCTGACTCCGCGTGTTCCAGTTACCATTTGGCTTGTTGTGTCCTCACAGACTTTAAGAGCAGCACCTTTGATTTTTTCCTTAACCTTTCATACTAAGTTTTTTGTATGCTGCTGCCAGTGTATATAAAACAACTACCCTTGTGAAATAGAAACTCATGAAAATTCAGAGAGGTAGATGTTAAGGACTGGCAGAAGTGGAAGTTTGTATATTATGGCGCAAGTGTTGCAGGGATAAGCTTTTGTGCAGGCCTCAAATGGAGCGCTCTTGACTATTCACTGGGTCATAAGAAGTGGTTTGGGAACCCTTTGAAAGATTCATTTTAACTACAAAAAGGAACAGACTTTCTGGGGCCTGAAGGGATTTGTACTTGAAGATACTCCAGTCAGCAGAGGGTCATGTTGAGCATTCTGCAGACAGAATCGTTCCAAGTCTGCCGCTGCCTCGGAAACTTTCACGCAGTTGAGCCCGGCCTCCAGCTGGAGCTGGTGAACCACTTTCTTCATCGCGGCGACGCTGGCGGAGCCAGGCACGGCGTACTGGAGGGCTGGGCCGATTCGTGGGTCGGAGGGTCCTGATTTTTAGAAATGTTTTATATATTTGGGAGATGCAGGTGCAGACTTCTCCAATGCATACGTTATGTAGTGGTGAAGTTCCAGCTGTACCGTGCCCATCACCTGAGTGGTGAACATCGTACCCCGTAGGCTGTTTTCCATCTCTCAGCCCGCTTCCCCTCTGCAGTCTCCAGTGTCTGTGATTCCACTCTGTGGATTCATGGGCACCCAGTGTTCACCTCCCACTTCTGAGTGAGAACATGGACTGTGTGGCTTTCTGTCCCTGAGTTATTTCACTGAGAGTAATGCCTTTGGTTCCATGCATGTTGCTGCAAAAGACATGATTTCATTCTGTTTTATGGCTGAGGAGTATTCTGTGGTATATACCACATTTTCTTTTCTTTTTTTTTTTTTTTTTTTTTTTTGAGACAGTCTCACGCTGTCGCCCAGTCTGTAGTGCAGTGGCACAATCTCAGCTCGCTTCAATCTCCACTTCCTGGGCTCACGCAATTCTCCTGCCTCAGCCTCCCAAGTAGCTAGGACTACTGGCGTCCGCCATCACGCCCAGCTAATTTTTTTTGTATTTTTAGTAGAGATGGGGTTTCACTTTGTTGGCCAGGATGGTCTCGATCTCCTGATCTCATGATCTGCCCACCTCGGCCTCCCAAAGTGCTGGGATTACAGGTGTGAGCCACCACACCCAGCAACACATTTTCTTTCTCGTTTCAGATGAAATCTCACTCTGTCACCCAGGCTGGAGTGCGGTGGTGTGATCTTGGCTCACTGCAACCTCCACCTCCCAGGTTCAAGTGATGCCCCTGCCTCAGTCTCCCAAGAAGCTGGGATTACAGGCACACGCCACCACGCCCAGCTAATTTTTTGTATTTTTAGTAGAGATGGGATTTCACCATGTTGCCCGGTCTGGCCTCAAACTCCTAATCTCAAGTGATTCACCCACTTCGACCTCCCAAAGTGCTGGATCACAGGCATGAGCCACCGGACCTAGCCTGATGCGTAGCACATTTTCTTTATCCAGCCAGCCATTGACGGACACTTAGGTTGATTCTGTATCTTTGCTATTGTGAATAGTGCAGGGCGGGGCCTTCTTTGTCTTTATTTCCAGTCTTAGTTCAGTGCCTTGCACCTGTAGGCGCTCTGTAGCTATTAATCAAGGCCCCAAGAGTATTGGCCCTGGGAGATGGGACCCAGAGTTTCTGCCTCAGACCTGCCATCCCCAGCACTGTGGTCTTCAGGCTGCCATGGCCTTTCTCTGGGCTTCTGTTTTCTCACCTATAAGCCGAACATTTTGGTCTGATGACTAAGGGACTTCCAGCTCTGACATTATGATCACATATGTCTTACTGATCATTCCAAATAAGAAGGGGAAGCAAACGGTTTCAGAAAAGGTTTGCAACTAGAGCCAGAGCACTGACTGCAGCTCGATTCTGGTTGGATTGTGTCTTCTCACATTTGGGGCAAAGATGCTGTTGTAAAGTTTTATTTTTGGTTCTAGCAGTAATGAGGTCATTTAAATACTGTGAGACAGCTCCCTTTAATGCACCGCTCCTGTTCTGGTAAACAAATCCCTTCGCTGGCTTTAGTGAAGGGATGCTTGTGTGAACTCACACAGTCATTGGCAGTTTACAGGAAAGGGTAACACTCCAACAACATTAGTGCAGTAGTCCATAGCATCCAGTTTTTCAGGGTTTGGCTTCTTCTCAACAGGCTGACAAAGTCTTGTTGCCCTTTAAGCTAATGTAAAAGAAAACAAATGGCCAAACCATCTGTCTAGACAAAGTCTGTTGCAGAACTCCGTCTCTCCGGTTGGACCAGGGTTCACACATTGAACACTGACAAGCAGATCTCCCATCTGTGTGAGCTTCTTAACCTCAGTCACAATGACTGTCATTGAACTGTAGGATTAGTGGATAAACATTCTATATCTGTTCATTCGGTGCTATTTATGGACTATCATTATTATGTGGTAGACACCATTCTCATTGCTAGAGAACTGGTTGGTAAACAAGACGTATGAGGTTCCTATCTCACAGCCTTGATAGCATACCACAAACGATAAATCAGCAAATAAACGAATCACAGCATCAGATGGTGACGAGTAAGTGAAATAAAACAGGATGAAGTGAAAGCTGGTCGGGCAGTGCCATGGGCCGGGGCCTTGTTGATGTTGGATGTCAGAGCAGGAAGATCTCAGTACAGAGGCGATGTTTGAGCTGAGGATTGGGTGTCAGAAAAGGGCAGCCTACACAGTCTGGGGCAGTGTTCCCAGGGAAGAACCAGCAAAAGCAGCTGCCCTCAGGCAGGAGCAATAGAGTGTTCCAGGAAAAAAGAGCGGGCACCAGGAGACCATTCAGGAGGTGTGGGCAGGGCTGCTGACAGAGGTTCGTGCCTGCCACCTTGGACTTTGAACCTTATTGTCGGTCCAGTGGAAGCTGTTGGAGGGCTTATGCTGAACGCAACACAGCCTGTGGTTTTTTTGTTTTGTTTTGTTTTTTTTAGATGGAGTCTTGCTCAGTCACCCAGGCTAGAATGCAGTGGTACCATTCTCACTGCAACCTCCACCTCCTGGGTTCAAGTGATTCTCCTGCCTCAGCCTCCCGAGTAGCTGGGATTACAGGTGCCCACCACCACACCCGGCTAATTTTTGTATTTGTTTTTTTTCTTGAGACAGAGTCTCACTCTGTCACCTAGGCTGGAGTGCAGTGGCACCATCTCAGCTCACTGCAACCTCCAGCCTCCCAGGTTCAAGCAATTCTTCTGCCTCAACCTCCTGAGTAGCTGGGACTATAGGCATGCACCACCATGCCCGGCTACTTTTTGTATTTTTAGTAGAGACAGGGTTTCACCATGTTGGGCAGGCTCAAACTCCTGACCTTGTGATCCACCGCCTCAGCCTCCCAAAGTGCTTGGAATACAGGCATGAGCCACTGCGCCTGGCAATTTTTGTATTTTTTTTTTAGTAGAGATGGGGCTTCACCATCTTGGCCAGGCTGGTCTCGAACTCCTGACTTCATGATCCACCCACCTCAGCCTCCCAAAGCTAGGATTACAGGCGTGAGCCACCACACCTGTCCTGCAGCCTATGTTTTTTAAACATTCTCGTCGGATGTTTGATGGGGAATAATGGATTGTAGGCGGTGAAAAATTAAAAGGGAGACCAAACTTGAGGCTATTGTGGTCACTCAAGCTAAAGATGCTGGTCACTTTGACAAGGGAGAGGTAAGGGAGGGGCAGATGAGCTGCAGTTGGTGGATGTGAGATCTGTTTTGGAACTAGACTCTATAGATCGTGCTCATGGTTCAGATGTGGGAGATGAAACAGAAGGAATCAAAGATACCTCAAAGGCTTTTGGCTTGTGGATCATCTTTATCATGAGTAGAAGATAGTGCTGTTTTCATTGAGATGGAAAAGCTAGAAGTAAGAGAGGGAAAAAGTCTAGTTTTGATTGTACTAAGGAATATATCAGATACCCAAGTGGAATTGTTAAGGAGGCAGTTGGAAATATCCTTAATACCGTTACATTTAAGTTAGCCTGTTGGCTTTTGGCCAGTACCAGTTTTAGCCTAATCAATGTCAGACACTGATTTTATTTTTTACTGAATGTTGCTGTAGGCAGATACATACAAAACTGACAATTGTGGGCCAGGCACAGTGGCTCACGCCTGTAATCCCAGCACTTTGGGAGGCCAAGGCAGGTGAATCACTTGAGGTCAGGAGTATAAGACCAGACTGACCAACATGGTGAAATTCCCCTCTCTACTCAAAATACAAAATTAGCCAGGCATGGTGGTGCACACCTGTAGTCCCAGTTACTTGGGAGGCTGACGCAGGAGAATCACTCGAACCTGGGAGGCGGAGGTTATAGTGAGCCAAGATCATGCCATTGTACTCCAGCCTGGGCAACAAGACTGAAACTCCATTTCAAAAAAAAAGAAAAAAACCCCTGATAATTGTATGGTTAAAACTGCTAATGAGCTGGGCATGGTGGTTCATACCTGTAATGCCAGCACTTTGGGAGGCCAACGCAGCAGGATCACCAGTGGTTAGGAGTTCGAGACCAGCCTGGTCAATGTGGTAAAACCCCATCTCTACTAATTATACAAAAATTAGCTGGATGGATGTGGGAGTGCATGGCTGTAATCCTAGCTGCTTGGGAGGCTGAGGCAGGAGAATTGCCTGAACCCAGAAGGCAGAGGTTGTAGTGAGTTGAGATTGTACCACTGCACTCCAGCCTAGGTGACAGACCAAGACTCTGTCTTAAAAAACAAACAAACAAAAAGCCCCACCTGCTAACATCTATTTCTTGCTGCTTGTATCTTCCTTTTTAGTCCTCTGAACTCCCTCATTAGATGATCAGAAATTCCAAGGCAAGGCAACTTGCATTAATTTCTTTGGACACTCCCTTCCTATTTCCTACTTTCAATTTGGAAAAAAAAAAAAAATTGCATTACAGAAACTGTTTCTTGACTAGTGTAGTTGGGAGCCCTATTACAGATTGGTGATTTTCGCCCTCTGAAGCCAGTTTTATTAGTTAATGTGTTTTGCATGACTTTGTTTTTAATGAGTTTTGTGGTTTGGGTCTGGGGCAGGCAAGTGGAGTGGATATGTGGGTGCTCTTGATAGAAAGTGTCTTGAGCTCTTCTAAGTGTTACATGCTTCGAGCTGACATTCTGTTCCCATGAACATAGTTTTGCACGTTTCTTGTCACAAGTCCTACTTCTAAAAGCATTTAAAAATTAGAAAGGAATGTAGCTAGTATTGTCATGTCCTCTGTTAACCACACATATATGTTTTGTTTAACAAAGAGGAGGGTAAAAGAGGAAAAGAATGATGGTGTATACTAGTAAGGAGCATGGACAGGGTTTTTTGGGGGTTTTTTGTTTGTTTTTTTGAGACGGAGTCTCACACTGTCACCCATGCTGGAGTCCAATGGCGTGATCTTCTACAACCTCTGCCTCCCAGGTTCAAGTGATTCTCCTGCCTCAGCCTCCCAAGTAGCTGCGATTACAGGTGCCCACACCATGCCTCGCTAATTTTTTTTTATTTTTAGTAGAGACAGGGTTTCACTATGTTGGCCAGGCTGGTCTTGATCTCCTGACCTCGTGGTCTGCCCGCCTCGGCCTCCGAAAGTGCTGGGACTACAGGCGTGAGCCACCGTGACTGGCAAATAGGTTTTTACTAATTTGGGCTAAAATCCAAATGGATTGTCTTATTTCCGGGCTCCATCATGGTCCCTGATGCTCTTGGGAAAGAAGTCCACAGCTTTTCTGTCCCGGGGCAGGAAGAAACACTCTCTTATCTTCTAGACCCCAGCAGCCAAAGCATATCTTCCATGGAAAAACCAGCCGCCATCCTACTCTCCGGCATGCTGTGAGGCAGTCACAAGGCTGTTCCCTGTGCCGGCGTGGGGGCCCAGCAGGCCAGGACCATATCGTCAGCACACCCTGATTCTGTTCTTTTCAGTGATATCCGCTGGGCCACAGGGCCTCGTGCACTGTAAGTGTTGAATGTTGCCATCTTGGCGGTTGTACTGATCCTCAAGGATGACTTTTTGGAAGTAGAAGAGCAATAAGAGACTTCGAAGGCCAGGCAGGATGTTTCTGAATGGGGAAGAGAAAGGTGTTCCAGAGGTCAGAGGCAGCAAACCAAAAACTCTGGAGTCCAAAATGAGGTGATTGGATGAAATAGAGATCGTTGACAAGTTCATGAACTACTGTGGTAAGCCAGTGACTTCTGAAGTTACATTTGGCCAGACAGGCTTCATTTGACTGTGGTCAGTGGATGGAGAAGACAGTTGGCACCAGTATCTGTTCCTGGGATAGCAGAGCCCCACTGAACAGTGTGGTGCCCGAAAGAGTGTGGGATCCACCAGGTCTGTATCTGCTAATAATTTCCCCAGACATTCCTGTTGCTGCACATCAGTGACTGTGCAACATCTGGTGTTTTTTTTTTTTCTTTTTTACTACTGCATAAAAAGTTTCCTTTCAGTTTCTGACTGTGTATTTCAGATTTTCTAAATGCCTCACATTCTTTCTCCTTTGCAAGCAGCTTGAGCAGGCAGGTTGCCTATTTCTAGGGAGATGGTGGCTTTGTCCATGTTGGACCTTAATGGTTCCATGGGACTTTTCATGATGGATGTTAAAAGCAGATGGCTTTTGTTTCATATGTTGAGGAATGTCTTGTGACCCAGGCCCGTATAACTAGAGCTACAAAGAGCTGCAGGGGTGAGTCTGAAGTGAGACCTCAAAGTAAATCACTTTGGAAGGTTTTGCTTTCGTTTCTCTGAATTGCTAAGCACTTGGGAGAAGTCAACAGTTTTGCAGTGAGCATATGTGTGTGTCCTTGGAGTGAAATCAGGAGACAAGTGGAGGAGAAATAAGGTAGAAAGGCCATCAGAAATCAGAGAGCTTACAGACATTGATTAGTCGCGTTTTTTTGTTTTGTTTTTTTGTGTTTTGTTTGTTTCTTTTTGTGGGGGATGAAGTCTCTGTCACCCAGGATGGAGTGCAGTGGTTGGATCTCAGCTCACTGCAGCCTCCACCGCTCAAGTTCAAGCGATTATCCTGCCTTAGCCTCCCATGTAGCTGGGATTAGGGGCATGCACCTCCGCGCCTGGCTAATTTTGTATATTTAGCACAGATGGGGTTTCATCATGTTGGACAGGCTGGTCTTGAACTCATGACCTCTGGTGATCTGCCCTCCTTGGTCTCCCATAGTGCTGGGATTACAGGCATGAGCCACTGCACCCAGCCTAGTTTTTTTTTTTGTTTTTTTTTTTTTAAGAAGATTTTTAAAAAGAGGTTGAAGCATTTTAAAAATGTATTTAGGGAATGTGCAGACCAGTGTCTATGGCAGTGGGTATCAGATTCATCAATTTTCTGTTTTGGTTTCTCTACCAAACATCTCATTTATATGTTTTAAGAAAGCTTAAGATTTGATTCAATGTGGTGGTTTTGGTTGTTGTTTGTTTGTTTTTTGTTTGTTTGTTTTTTTGGTGGTGGAGTCTCGCTTTGTCACCCAGGCTGGAGTACAGGTGGCTACTGAAATTTAATTAGAATTCCATTCAATTAAAAGTTCAGCTCCTCAGGAGGCAAAGGCAGGAGAATTGCTTGAACCCAGGAGGTGGAGGTTGCAGTGACCTGAGATCTCACCACTCACTGTACCCCAGCCTGCTGACAGGTGAGATTCCGTCTCAAAAAAAAAAAAAAAAAAAAAAAAAAATTCAGTTCCCCAGTTGCCACTAGCCACATTGCAGGCACTCAGTAGCCACATGTGGCTGGTGTCCCTGTATTGGACGGCTCAAATATAATACCTTTCCGTGATCACACAGAAAGTTCTGTTGGACAGCACTGCCAGCCAGAGACTTGGATCCAGTCCACCAGATTCTTTTCTCCTGTGTTAATCTATGATACCTGTTGACAAGTGATGGATATTTGGCCAGACGTGACAGCTCCGTTCTCCTGTGTCAGTGCCGTGTGTCTGTCAGCGTCCTTCACGGTGTGCTCACTTTTTCTTCCAAGGAGGAAGTTGGCCGAATATGGAAGATGGAGCTGCTCAAAGAATCGGATGGGCTGGGAATTCAGGTTAGTGGAGGCCGAGGATCAAAGCGCTCACCTCACGCTATCGTTGTCACTCAAGTGAAGGAAGGAGGTGCCGCTCACAGGTGACTAGATAACTCCCCCCCATCTCTCCACCTCCTCTCCCTCCCTCCCCCCTCCCCGCTGGTACAGGTACCCTTCCACTTGTTCAAAGCCCTGGTAATTACAGTTCATAAGGATTATGCTGGTGCACAGAAGGAAACCGGGCAAGAGTGGTTCTAATTGAACACACCTCTGAGCACAGGAAGTGGCTAATTGCAGAGGATATTGCAGGATCTTCTAAAACAAGAAGGAGAGATTGACTCTCTTTATAGTCCAGTTTTAGTTTCAAGTGAATGTTATGTATCCTAACTTGCTGAGACGATATGACGCTACTTACTGAGAATATGCTGCTGAGTAGAACACCACATTCCTAAGACCTTAACTTCCATATGACTTGACTAATGACCAGGGAAGTGACTGGTTTTCAGTGTGATCACAGTTCATGCTTAGGGGCTTCGCCTGTCAGGTCTATCAGGATTTCAGGCACACTTAGATACATGGATCTCTGTCACACAGATATGGAAAGGAAATTTAGTAAATATGAATTTTTCTCCTTGTAATCTGGAAACAATTCATACCTCAAAATTTCTTTTGTAGGCCAGGTGTGGTAGCTCATGTCTGTAATCCCAACATTCTGGGAGGCCAAAGCAGGAGAACTGCTTGAGCCCAGGAGTTTAAGACCAGCTTGGCCGGGTGCAGTGGTACATGCCTATATTCCCAGCACTTTGGGAGGCTGAGATGGGTGGATCACCTGAGGTCGGGAGTTCAAGACTAGCCTGGCCAACATGGTGAAACCCCACCTCTACTAAAAATACAAAAATTAGCCTGGTGTGGTGACACACACCCGTAATCCCAGCAGGCTGACGCAAGAGTATCACTTGAACCTGGGAGGCAGAGGTTGCAATGAGCTGAGATCGTGCCATTGCACTCCAGCCTGGGTCATAGAGCAAGACTCCATCTCAAAGACTAAAAGTAAAAAATAAAAAAGGGCCAGGCATGGTGGCTCACACCGTAATCCCAGCGCTTTGGGAGCCCAAGGCAGGCGGATCACCTGAGGTCAGGAGTTCAAGACCAGCCTGACCAACATGGCGAAACCTTGTCTCTACTAAAAATACAAAAATTAGCCAGGGGTGCTGGTGGGCACCTGCAATCCTAACTACTTGGGAGGCTGAGGCAGGAAAATTGCCTGAACCTGGGAAGTGGAGGTTGCAGTGAGCCGAGATCGTGCCATTGCACTCCAGTCTGGGTGACAGAGCAAGACCCCGTCTCAAAAAAAAAAAAAAAAATGTTCTCCTTTCCATGTTGAAGAATAAAATAATAATAATAATTATTAATAAATATATAAAAATAAAAACCATACTGGGCAACATGGTGAGACCTGGCCTTTACAAACAAAACAAACAAGATAGCAGCCGGGCGCGCCTGCAATCCCAGCACTTTGGGAGGCCAAGGCAGATCACCTGAGGTCAGGAGTTTGAGACCAGCCTGGCCAATGTTGTGAAACCCTGCCTCTACTAAAAATACAAAGAAATTAGCCAGTTGTAGTGACGCACACCTGTAGTCCTAGCTCCTTGGGAGGCTGAGGCACAAGAATGGCTTGAACCCGGGCAGCAGAGGTTGCAGTGAGCTGAGATCACGCCACTGACCTCCATCCTGGGCAACAAAGCGATACTTCATCTCAATTAAAAAAAAAAAAAAGCTTGTCATGGTGGCACACTCCTGTAGTCCTAGCTACTCAGGAGGCTGAGATGGGAGGATCACTTGAGCCTGGGAGATCGAAGCTGCAATGAGCCATCACTGTGCCAGTGTACTACAACCTGAGTGACAGAGCAAGAGACTCGGTCTCAAAAAAAACAAACAAAAACGTATTTTTTAATCTGAGCAATGATCTGAAGTAGGAAGAGTAACAGTGTTTAGCTAGAGCATGTGCAAAACAGTTTATTTTGAGTAAGAAGGATGTAGCTATCCCAAGATGTCAGGCAGGCTCTTGACTGCTAGCTAATTGCTTCCATGCACCATTGGGTGTTTACTATTTGCAAGGCTTGGTGGGGCGTGTATGTATGTCGTATGCCCACACATATATAGTAGGTGTATAAAGGGAGAGTTTTGTTGATGAGCAAGGTGATCATCTTGTATCTAGTCTGGAACTTGGTGTTCAACTCAGGTACCCTGATTCTAAGAGGGTTGTGGCAAACAAGACTGGTACTGGTCTGCCAAAGCTTGAGACGGGACGCAAGGATATCACTTGAGGTACAGTTGAAGGAGCTGGAGGTAGTTACTCTGAAGAGTGGAAAACTGGGCACAAACCAGCACAGTCTTTTATGCTCATCAGTTCTCTTATTACAGAATAGGATGCTAATAACTAGAGTTGAGATAAGATGAACTGCAATTGTTAGTTGTCTGGGTGGTAGTAATTGCCGATGAATTAAGACCTTAGGTGGCTTTTACGCCAAACAGCATTGTTAAGCTTCCAAAATGGCATGTGCGTTAAGGAGCTCCTGTCAGATAGACACTTACCCATTAATTCTAGGTCTTAAGTTCCAGTCTGTCTTTAGCAAGGAAATTCCTGTGCCCAGAGTTAAACTTCCATGGAACTGATCTTGTCTGTTTTCTCTCTGAGCCATGTCTGGTGGGTCTCATCATTTTCTTTTCATTCTTAGCCTGGAGTTGTGTGTGTGTCTCTTTGAGCCTCTGAAGTGTATGATTCACAAGTGGGGCATTTTAGTTAATAACAGGAGATGAGAGATATGAAAGAGGGAAATAGGAAAAGGGATGAGGATTTTTTTTTGAAATGGAATGTCACTCTGTCACCCATTCTGGAGGGCAGTGGTGTGATCTCGGCTCACCACAACCTCTACCTCCTGAGTTCAAGCGATTCTCCTGTCTCTGCCTCCTGAGTAGCTGGGGCTACAGGCACATGCCACTATGCCCAGCTAATTTTTGTATTTTTAGTAGAGACGAGGTTTCACTATGTTGGCCAGGCTGGTGTCGAACTCCTGACCTTGTGATCCACCCGCCTTGGCCTCCCAAGGGATAGGAATGGTCTTGGTGGTGTTCTGGATAAGGAAGCCCAGGACACTGGTCCATTGCATTCTTGATTCCTGAATCCCTATCCTCCCATAGGAAGCAGCTCCTGAGTGGCCCACCCACACAACTCCTGAGACTCCAGTTCGTTTCTTCTGTGGTTTTCCTGTTCCCCTTCTCCCACCATTCCAAGCAGCTCACGGGGCCCTCAGCATTTCTGTTTCACCGATTTTTGAAGGACTAGCAGAAGTCTCTGGTGCCTCCTGTCTTCTGTTAAAGCCTAAATTCATAGAAAAGACAGGGGCGCATGTCCTAGAGGAAGGAGACAGAAAGTGAGAGAAAGGCTGTTGAAGGCAAGAAAGCGGAGGTAAGGATGGAAGGAGAGAAGTCAGTTGATTCATGGAAGGAAAGCAAGGAGAGAGCCTGCAGATTGGAGAGAAACGGAGTTTCTGGGCGTGTTGGGGACATGCATGCGTTTCATGGCAGCACCCTGGGTGCTGAGGTGAGCCTTTAAAACAGGGGCATCCAGTCTTTTGACTTCCCTGGGCCACACTGGAAGAAGAAGAATTGCCTTGGGCTACACATAAACAACCCTTAACACTAACGATAGCTGATAAGCTTTTTAAAAAAAAAAAAAATCATGTTTTAAGAAAGTTTACACATTTGTGTTGGGCCACATTCAAAGCCGTCCTGGGCTGCATGCATGCCGTGGGTTGGCCAAGCTTGATCTAGAGGGTATGGTTGGATCCAAAGCTTGAGGTCTCTCTGCCTCACCAGCTTTCCTATCCCGTTCAGCCTTTTCTGGCTCCTTTGGGATCCTGGGAGACCAGACCCCTGGAGGCTCTGTTGGAGTCCACAGGACTGTGGACTTACCACGATCAAAGGGGCCTGCCCAGTGCTCCGGCACGATCGCCATGCAGAGCCCTGACCCACCCTAGGGGAGGCAGTCCCCATGACAGCTGAGTCTCCTGCCAGAGGGAAGAAAGCCCAGTCAGCCATAATGTAATTAAGGAAGGAAACAAAATGTTTGTACACCATGTTTGTCGCCCGGGTCTGATACCTGCAGCGGTAGCATTTCAGGCAGTTTATTCTTTTCCTTTCTTTTCTTTTTTTTTTCTTTTCTTTTTTTTTTTAATTCATCCTTCTGCATATGAAGCTTGGCTGTAGAGACTCAGGGATGAAAAAGGAGCTGAAGCCGGGCCTGGTGGCACACATTGGTAGTCCCAGCTTGTAGTACTCAGCTATGAGTACTACTACAAGTAGTACTTGTAGTACTCAGCTACGAGACTGAGGCAGGAGGATCACTTGAACCGAGGAGTTCCAGGCTGCAGTCAGCCAGGATCACGCCACTCCACTCCAGCCTGGATGACAGAGAAGGACTCTGTCTCAAAAACAAACAAAAAAGAAAATATATATTTAAAAAGAAAGAAAGAAAAAGAACAAGGTGCTGAGGAGAGTGAGAGACTTGATTCTCAAGGACCTGTAGCTCCATTAGGAGACACAGACACATGTAGCAAACCACAGGTGCCCCAGAGGACATCTGGTCAGGGTCGCGCCACCTGGGCAGAGAGGAAGGCAGTGCATTAGAAAAGAAATGCAGGCGGGCTTGGGATACCTCTGCTCTTTCTGAGCTTAGCTCATTGACTCTGTATCAGGGCAGGATGACAGGTCGGATTAAGAAAAGAATGACTCGGCTGTCCTAAAGCCTTGGGGTCTTGGTTCCTCTATAACCATCTCCACCTTGATGGGAGTTTCAGTGACATTGATGCCAGGTAGGGTGGTGACCTCACTTTGCATATTAATGAGCCACTGCCTGAAATCATGGAGGCTTTCACTCCTCTGATGGGAATCTGGACACCAAGAATAAAGCAATCCCACTCAAACTGCCTCTGGCCATCACAGTGTCCTCCTTAGCCCAGTCTTGACTGTCCCTTCTCACAACCCTCAGTAGCTCTAGCAAATGGCCCTTCTCAGGCCAGAATGTCTTGACAAGGGATTTTTTTCCCATCTCCGTTTCCTCAGGGATGGCAGGCTGTCCTTAGGAGATGAGCTGCTGGTAATCAATGGTCATTTACTGGTTGGGCTCTCCCACGAGGAAGCGGTGGCCATTCTTCGCTCCGCCACGGGAATGGTGCAGCTGGTGGTAGCCAGCAAGGTAGGTCCTGTTTGTTTTTTGGTACTCGTAACTGTGGCAGTGGTGAGTTGGGGTTGAGCCCCGCCTCCCATCTCTCTCTCTCTCTCTCTCTGGCGCGCGCGCGCTCGTGCGCTCACTCTCTCTCTCATACACACACACACACACACACACACACACACACACACACACACTTGTTTACCTTGGGCCATTGAAACAGCCGTGCTTCTACAGGGCAGTGCTATGCAGAGACCCTTAGGTAAAGTGCAGCTAGTTACTTGGCTTTCCTTAAGAGTTTTTGTAGGCATTTGTTAGGGCACATGCAACTCCTGGGCTGTTGGTGGGTACTGGTCTGTGGCCTGTTAGGAACTGGGCTGCGCAGCAGGAGGTGAGTGGCAGGTGAGTGGGCTCTGCCTCCCGTCAGATCAGCAATGGCACTGGATTCTCATAGGAGCACGAGCCCTATCGTGAACTGCACACGTGACGGATCTAGGTTGCGCACTCTTTATGGGAATCTAATGTGTGATGATCTGAGGTGGGACAGTTTCATCCCAGAACCATCCTCCTCACTGCCCTCATCCTTGGAAAAATTGTCTTCCATGAAACTGGTTTTTGGTACCAAAAAGTTGGGGACCACTGTGATAGGGGATGGAAAGGAAAGAACATAACTGAAGAAAAGGTAAGAATGGTAGATGGAAGGAAGGACAACGTGGAGAGAGCAGCAGCTCTTCCAGGAGGAGCTGCAGAGGAGGCGTGGAAGCCTGGACAGCTGAGAGAGCCTCAGGGGTGCCAAGGGCAGGCGTGGCTTCTGCTCTCACTTGTGGCCTCTGAGTGTTGGCACTGGAGGAAGCGTTGTGAGTCCTGTTTGCCTAGACAATTTACAAATGAGATAGTGGGCAAGAGCTTCCATGACTCCTGCTGTCTCACAGAGGCCATGATGCCATCAGCTGCACCAGGACCTGGGCCCTAACGCCCAGCCCGGTGTCTGTCCCCTGTCTCCCTGCTGCCTCTTCTCATGGGTCCTCCACACGTCCTGAGGCCCCAGGCAGGCCAGAGCTTCTATCACTCCCACCCTACAGTGCCTTCATCTAGTGCCCAGTTCTGGGTGCCAGCATCTGCTTCTTAAAGCGCTGGCTAAAGTCTGCAGGACTTCACAGCCGTGCTGAGAAAGAGGAGGCGTTGGCCTCTTGTGTGTCTGAGCTGTGGGCTAACGTACCGTTGATGAGACTCTAGCAGAGTCTGCGAGGCCGAGGAGCTGGTGCAGTGGAGCCATGAGGCTTTGTTCCAATTCCAGCAGGGAAGGACGCGACAAGGCCACACCCGCTTAGCCCTTTGCTGCATGACGCTCACGCTAATATGGATAATCCTTTTTCCATGATCTCTGCTGTTATTTCAAACCTGGCGTGATAGGCTTCTTTGTATTTTCCCCCTTGAATTGCAAGATTGATTGCTGATTTTTGGAATATTGAACAAATAGATTTGAAGAACATTTTGAGCTATCCAAAAAAAAAATCTGCTTTCCTTTCCTTATAACTTTTACCCCAAGTCCTTGACCTAGACTCTCAGACTTCCAAAGAGAATCTATCTACAGAGCTGTGGTGAAGACTTGGCAGGAAGAATGGGCGTCTGAGTCCCTGGGGTAGGCGTGGGACCACCGTCCATTCATAGGGTCCTTCCTCCCCTCCTAGAGATACCAGAGGACACCCTGGGGCCGTCTCTTGAGTCCACTGTGCTCCCTGCACGTCTTCACCCACAGTGTCTGCCTGTGGGCTGTCTGTAGCCCCTCGCCAGGGAGGGGGCAGCAGACAAACCCCAGATTCCCTTTGTCAGCTGGTGAATTCCACAAGGAGGGAAATGCTACAAGAGAAGGAGAAACCAGTTCCCCATTTTTACAGATATAGTGGGAGCTTGAAAGCATCTTTGGGACACACACACACATACACACACACACACACACACACACACACACACAGAAAGTTTGTTTGATTTGCACAGCTGACCTGGGATAGCTTTTCTTTGTCAAGCCATAATCCACACAAAAAAAAAAAAAAAATTAAAAAAAAAAAAAAAAAAAAGGCCACTCATGGGTAAAGCAAATAATGAAGGGCTTTGAAAACTAGTTCCTCGATGGTACCTGCTCTCTGTGAGACGCATCGACCCATTGACTTAAAGGAAGAAAGGACGCTACATGTACCAGGTGCCCACAGGGTGCCAGGTACTTTTAGTTCTTTTTTTTTTTTGAGACAGAGTTCTGCTCTTGTTGCAATAGCACGGTCTCGGCTCACCGCAACCTCCACCTCCTGTGGAGGTGATTCTCCTGCCTCGGCCTCCTGATTAGCTGGGATTACAGGTATGTGCCACCACACACCTGGCTAATTTTGTATTTTTAGCAGAGACGGGGTTTCTCCATGTTGTTCAGGCTGGTCTTGAACTCCCAATCTCAGGTGATCCGCCCCCCTCAGCCTCCCAAAGTGCTGGGTTTACAGGCATGAGCCACTGCGCCTGGCCGTTTAGTTTTTATTCAGTGAATGGTATTAAGTTCCAAGTGGCTGGACTGGGCATGGTGGCTCATGCCTGTAATCCCAGCACTTTGGGAGGCCAAGGGAGGAGGATTGCTTGAGCCTCGGAGATCAAAACCAGCCTGGGCAAAATAGTGAGACCTCTTCTCTACACAAAGATAAAAAATTTAGCCAGGTATAGTAGCACACACCTGTAGTCCCAGCTACTTGGGAGGCTGAAGCAAGAAGATTGCTTGAGCTTAGGAGGTCACGACTGCCTGGGTGACAGAGCAAGACCCCATCTCAAAAAACAAAAACAAACAAACATCCAGGTGGTGAATTACCTTGCCCTGAGGTCACACCGCAGTAGAAACGAGAATCAGGTTTTAGCCTGAGCACCAGACTTCACAGTTCATGCTGCTTCTCATGCACCAAGCAGCCTTTACGCACATAAAATAGAAAAGATGCCAGAGCCAATGGTATTAGAAAAAGATAATGTGTTGCTACCAGAGGCTTTGACTTTTAGGGACACTTGCTTGGGTCCTTGTAGGGCCGAGTAGCATTCCAGAGCCAAAGAATGGGGGTCCATCCAAGTTCTCAATCCATTGGCCCTTGGGCCTGTGTCCCAAGCTGTGCTCCTAAAGCTGACCCAGGCCTCAGAGGAGTGATGCCTTTCACTTCTTCAGATAAGCTTCGTTTTTATGATTAGGCAGTAAACTGCTGCAGCAGCCGCCTGCTGCTCCTAAACTTCACCTACACCATCCAAGGTCCTCATCCACTTAGGAGGAGAAAGATAGCAGCCTTCAGGTACCTCTTGACATCTGTTTCTCTTCTTTATCCAACAAGAGCAAGTAATTCACAAGCTTGCTTTCGAGGGAGGGGAGAGCTTTTGACTTGCTGAAAGTAAAGAACAACTAAAATGTAAACTATTGTTATTACGGATAATAGTCACTTTGTTGCAAGACTTTAAGGCATTGTTTTGGAAACATAGCAGTTACTTGATTGTGGAGAGGGTGTGTCATGTTTCCACACAAGTATATTGTTGCTTACAGTATGAGCTAAGGAAGTTTTTATTGAATGAATAAACTCAAAATATACAGTCAGTTTTCATATTCCCGGAAGCAATATGTAACAGTACAGATCTCTTGCTTGCTTTTTTGTTTTTTTCACTCTCAGTTTTTATTAACAAGTAATATGTATGTATTATATCAAATGCAGAGATGATGATGATGCTGAAATTCTCCTAATAGCACCGGTAGTACTTACTGTGCAGTGACTGGCATGTCCCTCCAGCTGGGAACGTCTGTATGTGTTTGCAACATGTACATACACGTTTTCTTTAAAATGGAGTCAAATGCAAGGAAACAGCATATTTTCTGGAGGCAGTCCAACCTGGATTTAAGCGAAGCACAGCCCTCTAAAAGCTGCATGGCCTGACCAAGTTGTTACCTCTCCTCATTCTCAGTTTTCTTCTCTGTACAGTGAGAATCAGCCACTACCTCCTGAGGGTGATGTTAGAAGGATTAAATGAAATCTCAAGGGGTCGGGCGCGGTGGCTCACGCCTGTGATCCCAGCACTTTGGGAGGCCAAGATGAGAGGACCGCTTGAGGCCAGTAGTTAAAGACCAACCTGGTCAGCATAGCAAGACCCACCCCCATCTCTATAAAATAATAATAAATAAATAAATAGAGTCTGATTCCATGTATTTTTGTTGACCTTTAAAAGTTGTTCAAGGCTGGGTATGGTGGCTCATGCCTGTAATCCCAGCACTTTGGGAGGCCGAGGTGGGAGGATCACCTGAGGACAGGAGTTCGAGACCAGCCTGGCCAAGGTGGTGAAACCCCATTTCTACTAAAAATATAAAAATGAGCAGGGTGTGGTGGTGGGTGTCTGTAATCCCAGATACCCAGGACGCTGAGGCAGGAGATTTTCTTGAACCCGCGAGGCAGAGGCTGCAGTGAGCTGAGATCCCGCCACTGCAGTCCAGCCTGGGTGACAGAGCGAGACTGTATCTCAAAAAAGAGTTGTTCAAGGACTGACTTCATTGAAAAGACTTTATCTGGCATTTTGATTTGACAATCTAATCTCTTTTTTTTTTTTTTTTTTTTTTTGAGACGGAGTTTCACTCTTGTTGCCCAGGCTGGAGTGCAGTGATACTGTCTGAGCTCACTGCAACCTCCGCCTCCCAGGTTCAAGGGATTCTTGTGCCTCAGTCCCCCAAGTAGCTGGGATTACAAGCGCCTGCCACCACGCCCAGCTAATTTTTGTATTTTTGGTAGAGACAGGGTTTCATCCTATTGATCAGGCTGGTCTTAAACTCCTGACCTCAGGTGATCCACCCACCTCGGCCTCTCAAAGTGCTGGGATTACAGGCATGAGCCACTGCGCTGAACCAATTGAATCCCTTTCTAATGAGTGTATGCTAGGGAGATGAGCACAGGAGCAGGGAGGAGGAGATGATGGATTTGTGAGCTCTGGGCTAGGGCCGAGGACATAGCAGTGAACAGACATGGTGTTAGGTGTTAGCAGTTCTCAGACATGCAGGGGAGATGGACACATGGAGTTAGACACACTGCGAGCAGTAGTCAAAGACTTTAGAGAAGAAAGGAGGAGCACATGGAGTGGCTCCTGAGATGACTGAGGTGGGCTTTCAGAAGGAGAGGTATTCAAGCCTTCCCTGTGTGGGCCTCAGTCATGAAAGGAAGGGTGGTCCCAGCAGAGGGAGCTGCCAGCGGAAAAGGCAGTGGGCAAGGAAGAGTCCGAAGGGTTTGGAAGGCAGCATGGCATCAGAGTGGGTTGGTGGGGAGAGCGGACGGGGACGAGTTTGGAGAGCGGGGCAGAAGCTGCTCTAGAAGAGCTGACCTGCTGATGACAGCTTTAGACAGCATCCTGAAATCAGCCCAGGGGAGGCCAGCAAAGGATCCTGGGCCGGCGTGGTGACTCACTCTTGTAATCCCAGCACTTTGGGAAGCCAAGGCAGAGTGGCTTGAGCCCAGGAGTTGTAGACCAGCCTGGGCAACATAGTGAGACTTTGACTCCACAGAAAGTTTTTAAATTAGCCATGCCTGTAGTTCAGCTACTCAGGAGGCTGAGGCAGGAGGACCATTTGAGCCCAGAGATTTGAGGTTGCGGTGAGCTATGATTGCACCACTGCAGTCAGCCTGGGTGACAGAATGAGACTTTGTGTATAAAAAATATATAATTGTGGCTCACGCCTGTAATGCCAGCACTTTAAGAGGCCGAGGCGGGTGGATCACAAGGTCAGGAGATTGAGACCATCCTGGCTAACGTGGTGAAACCCCGTCTCTACTAAAATACAAAAAAATTAGCTGGGCATGGTGGCGTGTGCCTGTAGTCTCAGCTACTCAGGAGGCTAAGAAAGGAGAATCACTTGAACCTGGGAGGTGGAAGTTGCCAAATTGCACCACTGCACACCAGCTGGGTGATAGAGCGAAACTCCATCCCCACCCCACCAAAAAAAATATATAAATATACGTGTGTGTGTACATATAATTGTTTTTTAAAGGGCTCTTAAGTTCAGGGAGCTTGGATTGTCCATGGAAACACTGATCTAAAGTCTGGTCATGGTGGCTCTTGCCTGTAATCCCAGCACTTTGGGAGGCCAAGGCAGGTGGATCACTTGAGGTAAGAAGTTTGAGACTAGCCTGGCCAACACAGTGAAACCCCATCTCTACTGAAAATACAAAAATTAGCTGGGTGTGGTGGTGTTTGCTGTAGTCCGAGCTACTCAGCAGGCTGAGGCAGGAGAATCACTTGAACCCGGGAGGCGGATGTTGCAGTGAGGCAAGATCACGCTACTGCACTCCAGCCTGGACAATGGAGCAAGACTGTCTCAAAAAAAAAAAAAAAAAAAAAGAAAGAAAGCAACAGCTAAGAATCACACATTCTTTGGCAGTGGGGTGCCCGTGGGGGTGGAATGGGTTTGGGTTTAAATTGGGTCCACACCCCCGACCTTTGTGGTAACCTTGCAGGCGCAGAACATTTACTCCGCAGAGTCTCTGGGTTGGGAGCACGTAGCTTACCTGTGCCAGGTTGCCCTGAAGAACTGCTTGGTTCTGAGGAATAATTCATGGATGGGCCTTTCATTGTGTCCCCATAGGAAAGCTCTGCGGAGGACCTCCTCAGGTTAACATCTAAAAGCTTGCCGGATCTGACCAGCTCCGTGGAAGACGTGTCCTCTTGGACCGATAACGAGGACCAGGAGGCAGACGGGGAAGAGGACGAAGGAACCGGCTCTTCTGTCCAGAGAGCAGTAAGTGCTCTGTGCTCCTGGCTTTCTGTTGGAACTCTATTTTCCTGGAGTCCTGGGCACCAGGATTATGGGATAAATGCTTGAGATAGTATGACAGAGACCAGGATGATGGGAAAAGATGCCAGTGCATTCTCTCTGTTTTTCTCAGAATCTTTGAGAAAAATCTGTGAGGGTGATATTTTTCATTTAAGGAAGAAAACGAAATGGTAAGATGAGAAAGTAACCCGGGGGCTGCGCACTGTGGCTCACGTCTGTAATCCCAGAATGGGAGGCCGAGGCAGGTGGATCACCTGAGGTCAGGAGTTCAAGACCAGCCTGGCCAATGTGGTGAAACCCTGTCTCTAGTAAAAATACAAAAATTAGCCAGGCATGGTGGTGCGTGCCTGTGAGTTCCAGCTACTCAGGAGGCTGAGGCAAGAGAATCATCTGAGCCCGGGAGGCGGAAGTTGCAGTGAGCTGAGATCTCACCACTGCACTCGAACCTGGGCGACAGAGCGAGACTCCATCTCAAAAAAAAAAAAAAAAAAAAAAAAAAGGCAACTGTTCAGTGCATATGTTAATTTCTAGAATGCTTTATAATATACACAAGGATTTTGCTGCTATGCCTCGCTAGTGTGTTTGACAACTACTACTAGTGAATTTAACTTAGATGGGGAGATTTCTGGTTGAAAGGAGAAAAGGCCAGGTGAGTAGCTCTTGCCTGTGATCCCAGCACTTTGGGAGGCCGAGGTGGGTGGATTGCTTGAGCTCTGGAGTCTGAGACCAGCCTGGCCAACATGACAAAACCCCATCTTTACAAAAATACAAAAAAAAAAAAAAAAAAAAAAACTAACCAGGTGTGATCGGGCATGCCTGCAGTCCCAGCTACTCAGGAGGATGAGGCAGGAGGATCTCTTGAGCCTGAGGCTCAGCTGCAGTGAGCTGTGATCATGCCACTGCTCTCCAACCTGGGTGACAGAGCAGGACCCTGTCTGAAAAAATAATAATAATTTAATAATACAAAATGATTCAGGGGAAGTTGTGTGGAATCTGACTCCCAATTTTAATTGAACCGGGACTCCCTGCATGGCTCGCTGCTCTTCATTACACACCGGGACACTTCACGCCCTCTTGGTTTGCTCTTGCACTGCCTGGCACACACATAGTTGTGAGGGCTTTCGGTTAACTGCCTGCAAGGTGGCTCTGTGTTCTCTTTTTTGTGTCCTAATCTGAAGGATGTGTCATTGTTAGTGTGAATCCTTTTTAGCCCTTGTTCTCCATCTAAACAGCTGTGGGGTGGGTACCCTCTCTCTGCCTTTTGGAGCCCCTTCCTCCTTCCCACTCTCCTGAACCTAGGCAGCATAAGGAAGCACTGGAAAATCAGCTTTGCTTCCATTAAGGCCTTAGAAGATGAAAGATGCAGCCGGGCGCAGTGGCTCATGCCTGTAATCCCAGCACTTTGGGAGGCCGAGGCGGGTGGATCATGAGGTCAAGAGATCAAGACCATCCTGGTCAACATGGTGAAACCCCGTCTCTACTAAGAAAATACAAAAAATTAGCTGGGCATGGTGGTGCATGCCTGTAATCCCAGCTACTCAGGAGGCTGAGGCAGGAGAATTGCCTGAACCCAGGAGGCGGAGGTTGCGGTGAGCCGAGATTGCGCCTTTGCACTCCAGCC
>NW_022436951.1:10307467-10325174 GCF_009761245.1 Sapajus apella | reverse complement strand
CTCACATTTAGCACAATAAGCTATATTTAAAGGAAAAAAAGTTGCTTTTTCTCTTCCTTTTTGTTCTTGGAAACCTAGGGCTATCAAGCATGGTTGTTCAGGTTGTAGACTGCACAAAGGCATCACATCTAAGGGTGTACCATTCACATCATAAACATCACAGGCTTTTAGATTTATTCTGACCATTTTCTGAAGGATTTATTCTGACCATTTCTGAAGGGGGCTCCCTGTGCTCTGTGCTGGCACAGCAGATGCCCTCTGCTCCGTATTTCCCACAAGAAGGGAAATAATGTGTCTGTGCAACAGCAGACTTCCACTCCAGCACGGCTCCAGCATTCTGACCTTTTCTTACTGTACATCCTTCACTAGCGGCTCTCCAGCCCAGGGGGTTGCCCATTCCTCTCCTCCCGTCCTGTTCCTACAGGCTGGAGGGCTTGTCCCTGCTGAGCAGGATCTGATTGCTCAGCAGTTGTGCCCCGGGACATCTCGGCCAGCTTTCAGTGGAAAGCCAAGCAAGCCCCATGTCTGCAGCAAGGATAGCCCAGCAGCACGTCCACACCCCCTCCGCTGAGCCTCTAAGCCATGGACGGAGCATAACAGCTCTTTGTGGAGAGCTGACAAGCACACACATTGTTAAAAAATTTCTTAAGTCATACTGTCTTGCAAAAAAACTCCAAGGAATTATTTAATTGTGAACTTTGTATACTAAATACTGCTCTAATAAATAACCTATCACATAAATAAAATCCATTACATGTTATATAACATATTTTTATTTAAATTATTTACTTATGCTTTTTATAAATTTATAATTTTAATGACTACATACAATTTAAATTATGCATAATTATGAGTTTTTCTGAGTATAAAAGTAATGCTTTATTATGTAAATGTTTTTGACCAAAAAACCAAAAAAAAACCCTAAAGACAATATAAATCACCAACAATCCTGTATTCAGAAATAGCCATCTATAACATTTTGCTGTGGATTTCTAATTGATTTTTTTCTTTACACACATTTGTATTTTTAGTTGACCTTATATTAACATTAACATACAAAACTTGCTATGGTCTTAAGGGCATAATCATGAGCGTATCCCTGTGTTATTGAAGGGTCTTCTGAAACACGATCTGTAATGGCTAATATTCCTTAACATGAAAGTGCCATAATTTGTTTCACCAACGTACCTCACATTTATAGTCACATTTTTTCAAACTGTTAATTTTTGTATAGAACATCCTGGCTCCTATAGCTCTCTGTGTTACCTTTCTTTTTTTTTGGACATTTCCTTACATGGCTTATAGCAGTAAAATTACTTAGTCAAAGGTTTTTTCCCTGGGGAGATGATAGTAATTTACACTTGCGGCATAGACCAGTTCCCACCATCACGAAAAACGTTATCTTTAGACAAGTTTGCCGATTACTCACACATTGTTTTATGAGTTTATCACTGTAGTTTTTCTGGGGGAATTTCAGTGCATTTTGTCATAACACACTGGATTCGGGAAGCTTTGTGCTGCCTTTAAGGTGAAGCTAAGCCTCTCAGCAGTGCTGCGCCACCAGTATACCTGTTGCCCTGGCTCTGTTTCTGGGTTTCTCTTATCATGTCACCTGAAGCTCTTTTGTTTTTTTTTTTGAGATGGAGTTGCACTCTTGTTGCCCAGGCTGGAGTGCAATGGCGCGATCTCAGCTCACCGCAAACTCCGCCTCCTGGGTTCCAGCGATTCTCCTGCCTCAGCCTCCCGAGTAGCTGAGATTATAGGCATGCACTACCATGCCCGGCTAATTTTGTATTTTTAGTGGAGACGGGGTTTCTCCATGTTGGTCAGTCTGGTCTTGAACCCCCGTCCTCAGGTGATCCTCCCACCTTAGTCTCCCAAACTACTGGGATTACAGACGTGAGCCACCACGCCCGGCCAACACCTGAAGCTCTTAATACACTGTTCCTAAGCCCATTATCTTCGGTGGAGAAACCAGCACTGATCCTGCTTTGACAATCCTCCCTTCCCGGTGCCCCAGACAGGATGCCACCTCCACCCCCTTCTACTTCTGCTCCACCCTCGTCACTCACAGAGGAGGTGGTACGGGGCTTCATGCCCGGCCGTCACCGAAGCCCGAACACCCGTCATTTCTCAGCCATCTCTTGAGCTGTCATTTCAGTCCAGGAGAACCAGGCCTGAGACCGAGCCCTGTAGGGCACAGGAAGTGTGGGCAGCTGGAAGCAGGTATTTTCTAGGCCTCATAGTTTACCAGGGTCGGCCCTGCTGTTTCTTAGAAAGGTGCAGAACTCCAAAAAATAAAAAAATAAAAAAATTAAAAAAAAATAAAAAAGTTGCAGAACTACTGGAAAAATGTTTTTTCTTTTTTTAGTTATATGTTCACAATCCAAGAGTCTTTGTTTCAGCATTTTTAAAAACGAAAGGACCACTCAAAGAAATGTGGTACTCTTTTAGTCAACTAAGGTACAAAAAGCCTTTTATTTCACAGATGATAATGATTAAACCTGCTGCCAAATTCCAGCCAGACACGGACTATTTTTGCACCCGTATGTCACGGTGTGTTGGGAGCACTTAAGCTGAGCAAATGTGATACAAATGCCAAGGGGCTGCCATGCACCCCCCTTATGATTTATTTTTATGAATTATTTTTAATGCTAATAAATAGCAATGAGATTTCCCTCTCAGAAAGCTCCATCCATGCTTAGAATAAAACCATATGGTGACTATCAAGTTTGAGGAGTAGAAGCCAGTGAAAAAGAGAATGGGGACAGGATGGCGGAACCCACTGTCATTTGCATAATTGTCAGTCATCTCAGTGGGGTCTGGCTTCAGTGACAGGGCTCGATATCTGCCACCCACCCCCACTGTCACCACCACATCCAAGATTAAAGACTGCCAATTTGGTCTCAGAAATATCAAAGTCTAGCCCCTCCCCATACCACCTGTGGTCCTGTTCTACCTGATTGGCCGTTCTTCCCCAAATCTCTCTTCATTTTCTGCTCTGCAGTAACAATTTCTTTTTTTCTAGAGTTAGGGTCTTGCTCTGGCGGTACCCAGGCCGAAATACAGTGGTGTGATCATAGCTCATAGTAACCTCAAACTCCTGGGCTCAAGCAGTCCTCCCACCTCAGCCTCCTGAGTAGCTGGAACTACAGGCACATGCCACCATGTCCCGCTAATTTTTTAAGTACTTTTTTGTTGCTCTGTTGCCCAGCCAGGTCTCAAGCTCCTGGCCTCAAGTGATCCTCCCACCCTGGCCTCCCAAATAGCTGGGATTACAGAAGTGAGTCACCTCACCTGACTATGCAGTATTTAAATAAGAATATTTTAATTAAGAATATTAGCAATATTTTAAATGAGAATCTGTCATGCCATTTAAATGTTTTTGTTTTTTTTTTTGAGACGGAGTTTCACTCATATTACCCAGGCTGGAGTGCAATGGCGCAATCTCGGCTCACCGCAACCTCCGCCTCCTGGGTTCAGGCAATTCTCCTGCCTCAGCCTCCTGAGTAGCTGGGACTACAGGCACGCACCACCATGCCCAGCTAATTTTTTGTATTTTTAGTAGAGACGGGGTTTCACCATTTTGACCAGGATGGTCTCGATCTCTTGACCTCGTGATCCACCCGCCTCGGCCTCCCAAAGTGCTGGGATTACAGGCTTGAGCCACCGCGCCCGGCCGCCATTTAAATGTTTAAGGTCTCCAATAAAATGAGCGGCACATGCGTTATAACTATTGGCTATTCAAAAAAGTATGTGTCATTTCTCAAGTGTAAATAATTTATCTGAAAAAAGAGATTTTTCAGGAGAAAAGTCTACGTTCTAGCCTTCTGAGGGAGAAACTTTAAAATGAAGAGAAAGGAAGAGTTTCAGTATAACAGGGCATGAAATGGATGACACTTATTAAGTGATTGGAGGCTGTCTCCCTTTTTATATTTTTAACAAAAACAAACAAAATGGAAGTAATGGTTGTCTTTGCCAAATCTGCAATTGTCGACGCTCTGCTTGGAAGAGTTTGTTTAGCACATCAATCAGGAGATCTGTATCCGGCTTCCTTTGGCATCAAGAGAATCAGTTCTAACATTTTTGGAATCATAAGTTTGGAAAGATCTTGGAGAACTTTTGGGCGATTCAGGTTTTAGAAGGAATAAAGGACCTATTTTTTGAAAGAAGAGCAAAGCAGGACCTTCCGATTCTGTGAGTCTGATATGGGTGTTTGACTCTTTGTTTGTTGGTGGAACTGGCAGGAGTCTGGGGACCTGAAAGCCGGTACCCTCGAGTGCAGCTATTAGGCCTATGGGAAGAAAGGAGAGAGGCTCTCTTGTGTTTTATTTGGACTGAGTAATTGATCAGATGTCTGCTCTAAATCTTTCCAAATCTGGGCATCAAGAACTTCTGTTAGAGCATCTGAATGTATCATTTTTGGTTGATTCATGGTGTCCGAGATGGGAAACTCTCTCTTGTTTCAGGGTTGACCTGGATTTTTCTGGTAAATTAAACTTAGAGTCTTATACAAAGAACAATGAACACCAAGGATGTAAACCTGTGATTAGTATTAAAACAGAAAGACACAGAGTCTGACTGGAAGTCAGATCTTCACAGAGTAAAACTATTAATGCTGAGAGACACTGGCATGGAGCTGTCTGCATCTAGGGGGAGTGAATGTTCTTCCTCTGAGGCCTTGAGGTTAGAGGGTTAGCACTGAGGCTGCTTCTGTGCGCAGTGTGGGCTGAGCCTTGCAGCTTCTCTGAGCCCAGGGCAATCGCAGCCTCCGCTTATAGATTCTCCACTCTGCCCCTCGGTCAAAAACAGTCTGTCCTCTTTGGACTTCCACTTCCTATTTCTGTAACTTCAGGATTCACCTCTTCCAGGAAGTCTTCCCAGATGTGCACATCCACCTCCCTGGGCTCCCAGCATGCGCGGTGTGCCCTGTGTTGTCTTTCATGGCCCTTAACTCAGATGGCAGTGACATCGTTATTCAAGTGACAGCTCACTTAATGTCATCTGACATTCGTGGAGGCTCCGCAGGGGCAGGGCCCTGTCAGCGTTGCTCATTGTGTCTCCAGGCCCTTCCTCTCACTGTGTGTATGAGATAGATGGATGGTTGGACAGTGTGCAGATGAGGATGGTTGGTGCACCCTCTGGCCATCCCGTAATGCCCCCTGCATACCTCTCATCGTAAGGTTTGGTCACCTTCCACTGTCTTCCCCAGCCAGCATACCATGAATTTAAAATGGCCTGGGCCAGCCGTGGTGGCTCACGCCTATAACCCCAGTAGTTTAGGAGGCTTAGGCGGGCGGATCTCTTGAGGTCAGAAGCTCAAGACCTCATCAGCCTGGCCAATATGATGGCAAAACCCCATCTCTACTAAAAATACAAAAATACAAAAAAATTAGCCGGGCATGGTGGCTCACACCTATAATCCCATCTACTTGGGAAATTGAAGCAGGAGAATTGCTAGAACCTTGGAGGCAGAGGTGGCAGTGAGCCAAGATGGCGCCACTGCACTCCAGCTTGGGTGACAGAACCAGACCCTGTCTCAAAAAAAAAAGTAAAAAGAAAAAAAAATAGTTTAAAATGGACTTGGCACATAGTGGACATTCATTTCTGTCCCCAAGTGAGAGAAAGTCTCTCTGTTTCTCCCTTCTGGGAATTTCTGTCTGGGATAAGAATATCAGTGATTTAGATGTCATTTTTTGAAATGTAACATTGGGAGAACACAGTGTCCCTTCTCTTAATATGGGATATCTGTAATAGCAGCTCATTAACAGGTAAGTAGATTTCTTCTTTTTTATTTGGTTAAGGTTAGAAACCTGCAAGCAGCTAGAGGGAATTTAGGACTTGGTTTTTTACAAATCAGCAGCAAAAACAAAGGATTACACATCCCAGGGGGAGTTGGTGAAGAAATAAGCAGGATATAAGTGAAAAGCCCAAAAAGGCACCAGGGCAAAGAGCCCAGAACTGCGAGAGTCAGAGACATGGGTTGTGGTAAACACAACTATAAAGTGTCAGAGCTGCAGGGAACCTTGGGGAGTAGCTGGTCCCAACCTTGCATTTTATAAGCTGGAGACCTGCGAGGTGAGGGAAGACCGCAGAGCTCTGCCGAGAGCAAACTCGTTCCCCTGGAAAAGTCACATTATGGCTCAAGGCAGCTGTGAGGGGAAAAGAGCCAGGAAAAAGACATGAATGCAGTGCAAAGTGTTCATAGACGTCACAGAAATGCAGAGGGATCACTGGATGCAGACGCATGAATGGGCACAGGGAGCTTCCACACTCCCCCATCTGGCTCCTGTGCACTCTGGAGAGGCCTACTTGGCAGATCTGGGTGGGGTAGGACCCAGCAGTCTGTGTTTCTGGTAATTCTGATGCCCAGCAAGATTATAAAAAGTGAAAGTGGTGGGCGGGGTGCGGTGGCTCACGCCTGTAATCCCAGCACTTTGGGAGGCTGAGGCAGGAAGATCACAAGGTCAAGAGATCGAGACCATTCTGGCCAAAATGGTGAAACCGCATCTCTACTAAAAATACAAAAATTAGCTGGGTGTGGTGGCGCACGCCTGTGGTCCCTGCTACTCGGGAGGCTGGAGAATGGCTTGAACCCTGGAGGTGGAGGTTGCAGCGAGCGAGATCACACCATTGCACTCCAGCCTGGTGACAGAGCGAGATTCCGTTTCAAAAAAAAAAAAAAGTGAAAGTGACAAGGCTTTTGAGAGTCCCCTGGCTAGGGGTTGGGTGATGGCCAGGGACCTCTGTGTGCATGGTGTTGAAACAAGGGGAGGTTTTAAGCCCCCTACTGTCTCCCTACTTTCTGCAGTTCGGGGACAGAGGGAGTGAGGCCAAGGTGTTTGTGGCGCTCGTGGGAAACTGAGAAGCACAGATCCCCCAGCCTGCTCCGGATCCTCATGAGCACAGACTGGCTGGCACATCATTGTTCTCATAGCCTTCCCAGACACCAGTTCCTATTATATAGACCAGAGCTGCTGATGCAGAAAATACCTTATTCTCAGCACCAACCCACAGCAGGCGGCAACACGTGCCAATCCACAGCTCCCCACGTTGTTTGTGCCTTTTGTCTCCACTGCCCAAAACTGTGAACTTCTCTTTCTCCCCCGCCTCGGTCCCAGACTTCCCCAAGTAGGTCTCAGTTCACTTAGACATTCCTTAAGCAACACTTCAGCTGGCACAGGACGTATAAAAGGTTGCTTGAAACTCAATGCCTTATGCCGATTGCCAGAACAAGATAAGAAACACAAGACGGCAATTATTGCTGGTTTGAGAAAATAAGATTTACATTAGGGGGTGGTTTTTGTTTGCTTTGGTTTGATACTTAAGAAGACTAAGTGATTATTTAAGTGGGTGGAGGAAGAAAGGAGATAAGAATAATTATTTGGCCAAGATGGATTGCCTGGAAAACTGCTGAGGTTTGAATTAGGCTTACTCCCGTGGCACACTTTCAGCGGCCTGTTGCAACTGGCTACCCGGCCTTCTGCTACAGTTTCATCCAAGCAATTTGCAATTCTCAAGGAAGTAAACAGCTCATGTCATTTACATAGAAAAGTTTTTTGTTTTTTTTTTTGGAGACAGGGCCTCACTCTGTTGCCCAGGCTGGAGTGCAGTGGCATAGTTAGGGTTCACTGCAACCTCCGCCTCCCCGCCCAGCTGACTTTTGTACTTTTAGTAGAGATGAGGTTTCACCATGTTGGCCAAGTTGGTCTCAAACTCCTGACCTTGTGATCTGCCCACCTCAGCCTCCCAAAGTGCTGATATTACAAGTGTGAGCCACCATGCATGCCCAAAATAGAACATATTAAGACTCAAAGGAAGGTGGCCGTTCAGAAATGAAACTGAAATAAGAATTTCTTCTTCCATAGACAAAATGATGGCAATAACTACAGGGACAGGGTGATGTGGTTCATTTTTGCACTGTATATATCAGGATAACTCTTTATAAGCTTCACTGAGCCTTTAAGGTAGAAAAATTCCTTGAGATACGTCTTCTGAGACTGTAACAGAAATAATATTGCGGCACTGTCAGAACCTTACTCTTAAGAGGAACAGGAGATCCACACTTAGTTCCATTTTTAGTTATTGTGCTGGTTTTTAGGCAATGACAAAATGACCTTTTTTTGGGGGGGGGGATGGACCTGTCACCCAGGCTGGCGTGCAGTGGCATGATCTCGGCTCACTGCAACCTCCACCTCCCAGGTTCAAGCGATTCTCCTGCCTCAGCCTCCCAAGTAGTTGGGACATAAGTGCACACCACCACACCTGGTTAATTTTTTGTATTTTTAGTAGAAATGGGGTTTCACCATGTTAGCTAGGCTGGTCTCGAACTCCTGACCTCAAGTAATCCACCCACCTTGGCCTCCCAAAGTGTTGGGATTACAAGGCGTGAGCCACTGTGCCTGGCCAAAAAAAAATGATCTTTGACAGCTTATAGGTGAGTTAGATAAATGGGCATTGGGTGTCAGGGGGGAAAGAAAAACCCACCTCACTTAAAGACTTCCTGAGCATTGGAGGATGAGAATTTTTTTGACATTTTTCTCTTTTTAGCCACATCTTATGCAACATGGTAGCTCAGAGCCTGAGAAATAAAAACAAAGCAAAATACAAGAGGTTGGAAGTTCCCCGGTGGAATCCAGGGCAGAAATTTCACAAAGAGATGGAGCAATTTAGGACGAACTCATCCCACCCTCTACTGTTATGATTTGCTTGCCTTGATGTTTGTTTTTTGTTGTTGTTGTTGATTTTGAGACAGAGTCTCTTTCTGTCTCTCAGGAGGTAGCACTGTGGCATGATCTCACCTCACTGCAACCTCTGCCTCCTGGGTTCAGACGATCTCATGTCTCAGCCTTCCTAGTTCAAGCAATTCTCGTGCCTCAGCCTCCCAAGTAGCTAGAATTACAGGCGCACACCACCATGCCAGGGTAATTTTTATATTTTTTAGTAGAGATGGGGTTTCACCATGTTGGCCAGGCGGGTCTCGAACTCCTGACCGTAAGTGATCCACCTGTCTCGGCCTCCCAGAGTGCTGGGATTACAGGCATGAGCTACGGCACACAGCCTCCTCACACAGACTTTCTAACTCCTCCAAGCCTTCAGTCATCTCTGCATTCTCTGATTGCCAGTTGTACCTGTTTCTCATGTTTGAGCACTTATAATCAGGAAGCCAACTCTTGGTTTGTAAATGGGGCAGGCGTTTTCCAAAATGTGTTGATGAGGATTTTGTTTGGATATTCAAATTTATTTCCCTTTGAAACAAATATATCTACTCAGTAAATATCTGTGGAATTATCTTTTAAGCTTTGAGTAGCAAAAGGTGGCCTTTGTGTCACCCATCTACCCCTCCTCTTTAGCTCCCACAGCAGACATCTGGAATTCTTCCTAGCGCTCTTCCTACTGATACCAGCTACAAGCACAGTAGTTCATAACATAACCCTGCAGATGCCCACAACCAAGTCATTGTACGAATCAACGCTGGATGGCGGCCAGCCTGCCATCTCTGTCCACACTCTGAGCGCTGTGCCGGGTGCTTTGGGGATACATAGATGGCAGACCCAGTCTTGTTCCATCTCTCGTGGCATTTTTTATATTCTGTAATGAATTATGGATATTTCTGTACTTTTCATATTTCCCTCTTCTGCATAATGAATCCTCAAGGAGCCATATGCAATACTGAGCTAGAGAAGAGATCTAATTCCTTCCAGGAATCAACCGGGGGTCACTGGATGGGTGGCATTTGACTCTTCCATACGACGTCCACAGGAACACCTGCGAAAACGGATGGCATTCTGGAACAGAAAAATAACATGTACAGTGGTCCTCAAATAGGACATTTCAGAGTCTATCCAGAGAGCCACAAAGTCTGTTAAGCAAAATGTTCAGCCCACACTTTTAGTTTCAGACTATGGAATTATGACTTCTTTTACAAGGAAAATGACTCACTGATGGTCTTTCAGTTGAGTGACAGGGTCGGAGTTTTTGTTTTAAGATTACTCAAGCAGTGGGGCAGCGGAGGAGTAGGATTGAAGAAAGGCAGGATGGAGATGGAGAGATGGATGTGGGGGCCTTGGCCGTGCGTAGCCCCCTGAGAAGTAACCAGAGCCTGTGCTGTAGGATTGGTGGTCATGAGGATGGAGAGGTGGGAAGCCATGTGAGTGACAGGCAGTGGGAAGTCGCCTGCCAGTAGGGGTGCTGGCTTCTGGGAGCAAGGACCCCTTGGCATGGAGGGAGAGGATGAAAAGAGTTTCCTTCCCTTTTTCCTGAAGGCAGGGCTGACCCTACGCAATATTTTGAACGGGATTCTCTTTGCCTTTGAGCCCTCCTGTCATCCCCTCCTGCTCAGTTGGTGCCTGCTGCCTTCACAGGCCCCCCCGCATCTCAGAGCCCTCATCCTGGTGTGAACTTCCCACTGAGGTCCCTGCTGTCTCCCCTCCTAGGCAGCCGTTCCTTCTCCTCCGAGCCACGTTCTCTCACTTCACCACCACCACCAACCCTATAGGCCAAAATACAAACCAACCTCTTCCATTTTTCCAAGCAGTGTGTCTGTTAGGAAAGCAACCAGATTTAAACCGACTTAAACAGTGGCAAGTGATCCTGGGACAGTTAGCAAAGTATGTGCATTTTAAAAAGAAAATCCTTGTTGTTTTAAAGAGTTTATCTGTACGATTTAAAAATGACATTTAAAGATAAAATTACATAGAATCCTGGTGTGAGAAAGTTGCTTTTAGAGGAACTATGGTGCTAGCTCCTTCCCTAAGATGTCTCTCCCTGTCAGTTCCTTCCTTTCCACTTCCTAAGTCGTCTTTTCTGAAAATTCTCAAGTCTTCATGACGACTCTGGATACAGATGGCACTGGAGAGATGGGTAGGTCTAGAGTATGAACTATTCCTAGACTGTTAGACAGTAGCCCCCCCCCTTATCCAAAGTTTTGCTTCTTACAGTTTCAGTGACCCACAGTCAAGCTCTATCAGAAAATATTAAATGAAAAATTCCAGAAACAAACAATTCATAAGTTTTCAGTTGCATGCCATTCTGATGAGAGTGGTAAAATCTCATGCTGTTCTGCTCTGTCCTGCCTGGGACATGAATGACCCCCTCATCCAGTGTCTCCACACCGTCTACACTACCTGCCACGTAGCCAGCTCCATGATCAGATCCACTGTTGTGGTATCCTGGTTCCCGTGATCAAGCCATTTGTATTCTACTTCATAATGGCCCTGTAGAGCAAGCGGTGACGCTGACCATGCAGATATGCCAGACAGAAGCCGTACGGGGCTTCCTTTCAGTGGAAACGTTCTTGAGGAAGGAAGAAAAGTCATATGCTGAGATTACAAGATCAGTGGTAACAATGGTAAGAACAAATCTGCTATCCTTGAAACTGTGAAGAAGGAAGATTTGTGCTAGTTTTGCTGTCACCCCTCAAGCTGCAAAAGTTACAGCCCAACTGCTAAGCGCTTAGCTGGGATGGAAAAGGCATTAGATTTGTGGGTGGAAGACGTGAACAGAAACATGCTCTGATGAATAGCTCCAGGCACAGTGGCTCCTGCCGGTAATCCCAGTACTTTGGGAGGCCAAAGCAGGCAAGTCACCTGAGGTCAGGAGTTTGAGACCAATCTGTCCAACATGGCAAAACCCCGTCTCTACTACAAATACAAAACTTAGCCGGGTGTGGTGGTGCACACCTGTAATCCCAACTACTCAGGAGGCTGAGGCAAGAGAATTGCTTGAACCCAGGAGGTGGAGGTTGCAGTGAGCCGAGATTGTGCTGTTGAACTCCAGCCTAGGTGACTGAGCAAGACTCTGTCCTCCCCTCAAAAAAAAGAAAAGAAAAAGAAATGTGGAGTTTGGTACATATCCCCCATGGATGGGGGCACTGTTGTAGATGAGGCGTTACAACCATAGGGCCGGATATAAGCATTTCAGGCTTTGCCAGCCAAATAGTCTCTGTTGCAACTGCTCACCTCTGCCTTTGTATTTTGAAAGCAGCCATAAGCAATAATTAGTAAATGAATGGGTATGACTGTGTTCCAGTAAAACTTTACAAAAACAAGTGCTTGGGCCAGATTTGTCCCCCAGGCATGAGTTTGCTGAGCCCGGCTAGGTGATCATGTGAGCTTGGAACAGCCTCTCTTTTTGCTCCTTCCCGTGGACTCACCAGCGTCTCAGCTTTCCCAAAAGATTTTAAAGAAGCACCTGCCCTTAGAAATATATGTCAGCAAAGCCCACGATCTCAGCACTATTCCTAAAAAGAAAGGAAAGAAGGAAAAGGAAAGGAAGGAAGAAAGCAGCAAGCAGCTCATATTGATCTGGAGAAGGCAGCAGACGATGGGACTGTGCTGCCTGGAACTTAACAGTGAGCCCAAATGTACAAATGTAACCACGATGCCTTTTTTTTTTTTTTTTTTTTTTTTAAACAGTCTCACTCTGTCAACCAGGCTGGAGTGCAGTGGCATGATCTTGGTTCACTGCAACCTCCACCTCCTGTGTTCAAGTGATTCTCTTGCCTCAGCCTCCCTAGTAGCTAGGATTACAGGCATTTGCTACAATGCCTGGCTAATTTTTGTGTTTTTAGTAGAGATGAGATTTCACTATATTGCCGTGGCTGGTCTTGATCTCCTGACCTCAAGTGATCCACCCGCCTCAGTCTCCCAAAATCCTGGGATTACAGGCGTGAGCCACTGTGCCCAGCCCACGATGTCTTAAGTCTTCATCTGAAACCTAAATGGCATACCCAGTTAAAACAATGTTTTTCTGTTACAATAAGCCATGTAAGAGTATGACATGTTTTCTGAAAGGTTTGTCTAGAAAAGAGCCTGACGTGTTTACTCTTGCTGCTGAATTGGATTTGACTCGGCTGCTGTATCAGGGCCCCCTCTGATAATTCAATTTCTTTCCTGCCAATTACTTCTTTTTTTCTCTCTCTCTTTTTTGGCAACAGTGTCTGGCCTTGTCACCCAGGCTGGAGCGCAGTGGCACGATCTCGGCTCATGACAGTCTCCATCTCCCAAGCTCAAGCTAATTCTCCCACCTCAACCTCCCGAGTGGCTAAGACTACAGGCATGTGCCACCACACCCAGCTGGTTTTGTATTTTTTTTTTTTAGAGACAGGGTTTTGTCATGTTGCCCAAGCTGGTCTTGAACTCAGGCTCGAAGCAATCTGCCTGTCTCAGCCTCCCAAAGTGCTGAGGTGACAAGCATGAGCGACTGTGCTCAGCCCTGTTTCCTTCTTCGGGCTCTTTCACGGCATCTTGTTTTAGCAGCTGTCCCACCTCTACTTTTTGCATGTCTAGAGATGTTCCTGTGTGCATGTGTATGCACGCACACACCTGATTTTGTCATTCTGGAGTTTAGGATAAAGCATATCACAGTCCTACTTCCAAAAATATGTCCAATGCAGTGAATCTGGTAGCCAACCCTGATGAGAAATGACCAGAATGACCCAGGGGTCTACCCTGAGCAGCCAGCCCCTAAATCCAAAGAACAGCTCCAGACCCCATAGTTTTCTCACCTACTAGGTCATGGGACCACGGCAAGAGTGAGGGAGGCTCACTTCCCAGAGAATGCCTGTTCTTACCTTACCTCAATTTGAAATCTGTACTAAGGACGAACACATGCATTCTCCTCCTTGACATCCACATCCCCTGTTATTTTCAAAGAACTGAAAGTTACTAGAGGACACTGTCCTCTCTTGGGAAGGTGACACATACAAACCCACTGCAAGAGGGTCAGTTGGGAGCTAATGACTGATTATATTCCTATGTCTCTAAAGGTGATGGCTTTACTTCAACTCTCTGAGGACCCAAGAGGTCTCTTTAAATTTGAATACATAAAAATAATCACTCTCAATGTGTGTTAAGCCCATTCACATTGTTTGGGGGTGATGAATGGGAGGAAACTGGAAATGGGTTCAGCTGGAACAAGGGCAGTGTTAATTCATTTGCAGAGCCACAGCCTGGGTGTCGCAGTGGGCATCAGCTGCAGCTCCTCCCAGTCCCAGCTGCATCTGATGACCTTGGATCTATGCACACATGCCCTGCCCTGCGAGCACCAGAGCATGCCCTGGGTTGGCAAGTTTCACTTTTTAGTGTTACTGTTTTCCTCTTTAGTTCTGAGTTACTCTCTTGGTTGGAAAGTAGTGGGTTGAGTGTAGCAGTAGGTTCATGTTTTAATTTCTACGCGTAACTTGCAGGCTTCTGGCTACTTTGTGCTGATTTATTGTTGTCCTGGTTCCCACTTTCTGAATGGTTATTCATTCCTAGCCCAGGCCTCTCTGATGACCATCTGGTTCTCCTTCGGTCACTCAAACATCTGCCCCAGAGACTGGGAAAATGAGCTTCCTTTGGCAACCTAAAAATAATCTTAGTGTGACTGAAGCCTGAAAGGGAAATCACCACGTTCCACTGTCCTATGGATACTGACCAGGGGAATGAGCCAACAGAGCTTCCTGGGGATTTGGAGCTTAGATGTCTTCTGTCACATCTGCAGATTTTTTTCTTTCTTTCAAGTCTTGGGAATCGTAAACCCATGGTGAGAACTGGGTGCAACCAGTCCTGAGGTTTTCTTGGGAACTAGGCACGCTTGCACAAGGAAAACGGCTGGAGATAAAAGCCACACTTTGCATGGTTGGTTTGTAAGGCAGCAAGAGCTAGCTGAGAAAGAACGTACTCAGGATTGCGACATGATATTAGTCACGGTGCGTTCCAGGAGATCTCACAAATGCTTTGAAACAGATACAGGACATTTCTAAGTACTAGACTTTTAGCTTGAACTCAAAAGACCTGTCTCATGGGTAGTGATGGCTTGCCGCCCCCCACCCCTAGAAGACGAAATTTGCCAGAAACTAAAACTCAGTCCCCGTGGTATTTCTCATCCAGAATTATTTCTGGCCACATCGTCTAGTGCAACTTTTCAGAGCTTCTGCAATGATATAAAATGTCAACATAATAATAATTTTCAAATAAATGCCCTTGTAAGTTATAATCCAAAGATGTTAAAATCTAAAGTAATTAACATCTCAACTTGAATTTCCTTGGCTTTTTGTGTTAAAAAACCAAAGCCCCGGCTGGATGCAGTGGCTCACACCTGTAATCCCAACACGTCAGGAGGCCAAGGTGGGTAGATTACCTGAGGTCAGGAGTTCGAAACCAGCCTGACCAACACAGAGAAACCCCATCTCTACTAAAAATACAAAATTAGCCAGGCATGGTGGCGCATGCCTGTAATCCCATCAACTTGGGAGGCTGGGACAGGAGAATTGCCTGAACCCGGGAGGTGGAGGTTGCAGAATGAGTGGAGATCGAGCTATTGCACTCCAGCCTGGGCAACAAGAGAGAAATTCTGGCTAAAAAACCCCAAAAAACAACAACAACAACAAAAATTCAAAGGTCTTAATGGCCTTCTCTGATCTCTCCTATTTCTTATTTTGCTCCTTCTTTTCTTTTTCTTTTGTTGAGACAGAGTCTAGCTCTTGTTGCCCAAGCTGGAGCACAGCGACACAGTCTTGGCTCTCTGTAACTTCCACCTCTTAGGTTCAAGAGATTAGCCTGCCTCAGCCTCCCAAGTAGCTGGGATTATAGACATGCGCCACCATGCCTAGCTAATTTTTGTATTTTTAGTAGAGACGGGGTTTCACCAGGTTGGCCAGGCTGGTCTGGAACTCGTGACTTCAAATGATCCGCCTGCCTTGGCCTCCCGAAGTGCTGTGATTACAGGCGTGAGCCACCTCGCCCAGCCACTGTTTTGCTAGTTCTTAGTTAAGCAGATCCTTGGTGCTGAATGCTGGAAAGAGATTGTGTTTTTCAGCATCTGTAGCCTGGGCTGTTTTCCACGGGAACAAATACATTTTTTTCCAGCTCCACAAAGACTGAATTAATTCAACAGCAAGTCTCTCATGTGCTCTACTTTTTAGTGATATGCAAATAAAAAGTAAGTGGACCCTCAATAGTATTAAAACATTGTCCCCACACCCTTGACATTTAGAAAAATGAGCCAAACCCCAGTCCCTAGACAGTTGTCCTAGGCAAGATTTTATTCTTGGGACCTTATTTAAATTTGCCAAAGGTGATGTCAGGAACTGTAAAAAGAAAAAAAAAAAAACAAAAACAAAAAAACCCTAAGCTTTTACACTATAGTTTCATGGATGCTGGCGGGAGGCTTGTGATTCCTGAGTCAGAGACAAATGACTGTATTATTCATGGCACAGCAATGAGATTTTGACTTCTCTAATCCCAGTTAGGATTTAATCCCAGTTTAGGGCTTTATGTTCACATCATTTCCCCTTCTCCCCACAAGTCCTGTGGTGGTGACACAGAGGGGATCCCAGTGTGTGCACACACAGTGAATCTGCATCACAGCGGAGGATCCCTGACCATAGGCAACCTCATCTTTTATGAAGGGCTAAACGCAAACCTGACCAGCCTTTGCACCAGAGGGAGATGTGAGTGCGCTGGAGACTGACGAACATGCCGCTTCCTCCCTGCAACACTGTCTAACTTTCTTTTTTTTTTTTTGAGATGGAGTTTCGCTCTTGTTACCCAGGCTGGAGTGCAATGGCGCGATCTCGGCTCACCGCAACCTCCGCCTCCTGGGTTCAGGCAATTCTCCTGCCTCAGCCTCCTGAGTAGCTGGGATTACAGGCACGCGCCACCATGCCCAGCTAATTTTTTGTATTTTTAGTAGAGATGGGGTTTCACCATGTTGACCAGGATGGTCTCGATCTCTTGACCTCGTGATCCACCCGCCTCGGCCTCCCACAGTGCTGGGATTACAGGCTTGATCCACCACGCCCGGCCCACTATCTAACTTTCAAGGGTGTTGACTCTACAGACATCCCTGGAAAGGTGGATTATTGTGTGTAACAATGACCTCTGTCTCTTGTTTGCAAGCCAGGCAGAAATGCAAGAGACCCAGGGAGAATTATCTCCCGATAGGCCAGAACAGAGAGACTCAGTAATCTATCAAATAAAAGCAGGTTGATGAGGAAAAGATCCTTGGCTTCTCTGAAAGATGCCAGTCGGTCTGACAGTTGTCTGAAGTTCACGACCGTGAACTTAAACCCAATTGGCAGGAATCTTCCAACTGGAGTTGGTGGGAAATCAACCCCATCCTATTTCAACTGCTTTCTGTGTATATTGAATAGCTTCTTGATTTGCATTTTCACTTTGTCATAAAAGTAAAAGGCTTCGTGGCACTGCATTGGTGTGAGTGGTGCCTCTGATGGAGCCCTACCTTCTAAAAAGCAGGAGTTTTCAGTCCTGGCCACATTTCCCATTTCCACTGCCTCTTGGCATGGAAGTGCTTAGACTGAAGAAAGCTTCATCTCTCCTTCCACATTTGTTCAGCTGGAAGAAACACCCTCGGCAGATTCATGATCCAGACCTTCTGTGGATGATTCTAGAGCTTGTACTCCTAATGAGCCAGTTAAGAGCTAATACCTCTGCTGCCTACTCCTTGAGATTCGTTTTTTCTCAGGTTTTGAATGTCCCAGGGGTCGCATAGCATTGCTTTCTCCTAAGTATTTTGGAGCAGTAATTGGATATGCCTGTGGTGATTCATATCCTTCCCCTTTGGGGAAGACTCACTTGAGTTTCTTTTTAACCTGCTGCTTAAATTAGTTCCATTTCTTCTTTATAGGCTCGCTTGCTGAATTTGGGTGCTTCTTAAAATATTTCTACTGTTTCTTTGCTTTGTGACTCAGACCTTTTTTTTT
>NW_022436951.1:10298473-10307457 GCF_009761245.1 Sapajus apella | reverse complement strand
AAATATTTCTACTGTTTCTTTGCTTTGTGACTCAGACCTTTTTTTTTTTTTTTTTCAACATACTAATCTAGATTATATCATACAAGGTCCATCACTGAAAGAGATGAAATCAGTCAATGACTCTTCTGTTTCGTGAATTATCCATTGTTCAAATGCATCCTGACCCCCACCGCCTCTGTGTTAGCTCATTCCACCTAGGAAATGTTCTCTCAGACCAGCATTAAGTTCTGGCTGATTCTCCTCTTGCCTGGCTCTGCCCCCTTGGTATTTCTCCTGTTTATTCCCTTTAGAGTCTTCACTTCATGCATTTCCCAGGCCATTTTCATCCGAGCAGAGATCGATAACTATGTCCCTAGAGAATTTACTGAGGATTTTTTCATTCTTCTTGGTCTTCCTTGCTGTTTGCCTTTAAATCTGTCCACACTTGCCGATCTCTCTTGGGAGACCTGTCCCAAATCTTCCTTCTAAAGCTCCCTCTGTAGTCTTAAAATCATTTCTTTCGTGCTTTCTGGGTGTGGATCCCACTCTCTTCCCAGTGGTTTTGACTCTCGGGTAGATTTCGTCAGGTCCCCGTCACCCCCTCATTTAGGAATAACGTAGCATCTCCCTACTTTTGTGACCCCCTCTTGTGACTGATCTCTATGATAGGAACTGTCAAGGGTCTTTTCCATACGTCGCTGTGCTCTGGGACTTCACAATCCCAGTTTCCCATCACACTGTGGAGTGTGTTGTCTGAAATCTCCTCTTTTAAGGAAGTTTCCCCTTTTCTCTAGTCATTATGTATTTCTTTACTTTCTCTTTTCTACTGCTCCTACTCTGATCAGAGAACCAGAGCATGTTTTCAAATCTTCCATGTTCTGGTGCACAAACCTGATTTCTGAAAACTGAGCATTTCGGGCACATATATTTAAAAGTGACTTCTTAGCTGTTAGTTTTGCAGTAATTTTATTGAAGAGCTTTTTTTCCCCATCTTCAAAGAAGATGGCATATGTCTTTGGATTTCCATTGGTTTTGCTTTATTCTTTAAGAAATCTGCTACCTTTCCATAGGTATGAAGTTGAAATGTGCATCTCTGCAGTCTAGAACTACAGTCTGTGTAATCAAATCTGGAGTCATCCGGAGACCTGGGGAGAAGGGAAACTTGGGCCTTTTTTTTTTTTTTTTTTTTTTCCCGAGAAAGTCTTGCTCTGTTGCCCGGACTGGAGTGCAGCAGTGCAATCTTGGTTCACTGCAACCTCCATCTCCCCAGTTCAAGCAATTCCCCTGCCTCAGCCTCCACGGTAGCTGGGATTACAGGCATATGCCACTATGCCCAGCTAATTTTTTTGTATTTTTACTAGAGATGGGGTTTCACCATGTTGGCCAGACTGGTCTCGAACTCCTGACCTCAGGCAGTCCACCCGCCTTGGCCTCCGAAAGTGGTAGGATTACAGGCATGAGCCACCACACCCAGCTCAACTAAACCTTACCTATATCCTTTTTTTTTTTTTGAGACAGAGTCTTGTTCTGTCACCAGGCTGGAGTGCAGTGGCGTGATCTTGGCTCATTGCAACCTCTTCCTCCTGGGTTCAGGTGATTTTCCCTCCTGGGTCCAAGTGATTCACCTGCCTCAGCCTCCTGAGCAGCTGGGACCACAGGTGTGCTCCACCACACCCAGTTAATTTTTAGATTTTTAGTAGAGACGGGATTTCACCATGTTGGCCAGGATGGTCTCAATCTCTTGACCTTGCGATCTGCCCACCACAGCCCCCCAAAGTACTGGGATTACAGATATGAGCCAACATGTCCAGCTAAACTTACCTATATTCTTATGATACACATTAAGTACTTACTCTACAGTGAATTTCTTTTTAATCCTTATGATAACCCTATAAGACAATTGCAAGGATATTTTAACCATTTAAACATAAACATGACTGTTCCTATTTCACATAATGAAAAAACTGCCTTGGATATCAGTGATCAGTGTGTTACAGGAACAATCCATGCTGCTGCCCATGGAGCATGTAAATTGCATTATACTCTGCATACGTCTCCTGTGCTTGGAGTTTATACATGGAGTGAAACAAGTTTCCATAAGCTACTGATGAAAATATGTAAACTCTGACTAGGGAGCAACATGATGACAGTTTCCCTTATTTGTTGACTGGTGGGCTACTCAGGTGCAGCTGAGAAGCTTTCATTTTCCCTTCATTTCTGTAGTAAACGTAGGGAGAGCAGGAAGAACTGGGAAGTCGCAGCTCAGCCCCAAGTCTCCACTGGAGGTTGGTTCTATTGGCCCAGTGCAGTGGTGGATTCCAGAGGCCCAGGCCCCGTTCCACTTCCACGAGCTTGGTCTTTGTGTTCTTTATTAGCTTTCCTGTTGAGTCTGATGCACCTCAGAGTTTCCCTAGACATTCTTAGCCCCTGAGAATCTGCCTCGGAATCAGACCTGTATATACCAGTGGCCACATCAATCACTTTCACTCTCTTGGCTGTTTCTCGGGTCACTGCTTCCGCCTTCATGCCCACTTCCAGAGGTCTTCTTTTGGCAGCCTTTGAGATTTAGGGGAGTTATCTGTGTGAATGTTCAGCCTTCTCCAATCCACACTTAGGATTCAGCTTGAGATTCTCAAGTCAGATCCATTGCCACATGGTCGTCAGCTTACTGGTTTCCAGAATTTGTTGCTGTTGTCTTCTATTATTTTCTTTCCTTTTTTTTTTTTTTTTTTTTTTTGAGATGGAGTCTTGCTCTATCACCAGGCTGGTGTGCAGTGGCACGATCTCAGCTTACTGCAGCCTCCGCCTCCTGAGTTCAAGTGATTCTCCTGCCTCAACCTCCTGGGTAGCTGGGACTGTAGGTGCCTACCACCACACCCCGCTAATTTTTTTGTATTTTTAGTAGAAACGGGGTTTCACCATGTTGGCCAGGATGGCCCTGATCCCCTGACCTCATGATCTGCCCACCTTGGCCTCCCAAAGTGCTAGGATTACAGGCTTGAGCCACTACGCCTGGCTGTCTTCTGTTTTCTGTATCCTTGTGAATTGTCTCTGCCTTTTCCTAAAAACATATTTTCCATCGTGCTAGTGTGGCCTCAAGAGGGAAATCAGGAGAAATCTGCCACCTTTAGTCAGAAAGCTATGTTATTTAATTCCCAAATGCAGGCCCATTTTTCATGAGGACATGCCTAAATTGCAGTAAAATGGTCTAATCAGGATTTGTGCCCACGTAGCTGACTGGATTCTCAACTACTCTGCCCCACCACGTCTGTACAAAATCAGATGCTGAAGATGCTTCCTCACTGAGTGAGCACTGTGTATGTTACAGGTGTGGAAAATGATGCAGACAGGAAGGCTCTACCGTAGAAACTGGCAAATCCTCTTAGACTCCATTAATATAATGGCCTTGTTTTGTACTACACTTGATCTTCGCCAAAAGGCCAAGAAGCAATAATGGCATTGTTTTGTAACACATGAATTAGAAACTGCTCATGAATAATAGATTTTATCAACTGTTTCGCTGAATTGAAGGCCTTCCAGGAGAACGTTTTGCAAGTTTCATTTCAGAACAACTAAAATGACATCATTTCCAGAACAGTTTGCTCTGTGCATCAGGGGAAAAAAACCACACACAGAAAAGGAACTCTAAGTCTTAGAGTGCGGACATTTTCAGACAATAGTCAAAGTGTAATCAAAATTGCATTTTATGTTGCTGCTTCCTGCATAATCTGGAATGAATGTGTCTAAGCAACCCACTTCTTGTTCATTGAGATAGGAGTCATCTAATATCACAACGAACTCAGGAGAAACCAGTTTTTTTGTTACAAGAGGCAACAGTTCCATTTAAATTCATTACCCACTGCTAACCCTTTCAGTGGGTTCTGAAATAAGGTGTCAGTCTTCCTTTTTATTTATTTATTTATTTTTTAAGACAGAGTCTTGCTCTTTCACCCTGGCTGGAATTCAGTGACAGGATCTCGGCTCACTGCAACCTCCACCTCCCAGGTTCAAGTGATTATCCTCCCTTAGCCTCCCAAGTAGCTGGGACCCCAGGCACCCACCATCACACCCAGCTAATTTTTTATTTTTGGTAGAGAGGGGATTTCACCATGTTGGCCAGGCTGTTCTCAAGCTCGTGACCTTAAGAGATCTGCCTTCTTCGGCCTCCCAAAGGGCTAGGATTACAAGTGTGACCTACCACTCCTGGCCCACATATACCATCTTTAGCATAAGATTTCTTTGGCGTAAAAAAACCTTACTGGCAGCTAGATGTGGTGGCTCAGACCTGTACTCCCAGCACTTTGGGAGGCCAAGGCAGGTGGATCACTTGAGGTCAGGAGTTCAAGACCAGCCTGGTCAACGTGGTGAAACCCTGTCTCTACTAAAATTACGGAAATTAGCTGGGCATGATGTAGGGTGCCTGTAATCTCACCTACTTGGGAGGTAGAGGCAGGAGAATCACATGAACCCAGAAGAAGGAGGTTGCAGTGAGCTGAGATCACACCATTTTTTGTATTTTTAGTAGAGACAAGGTTTCACCATGTTGGCCAGGCTGATCTTGAACTCCGGGCCTCGAGTGATCCGCTCTCTTCTGCTGCTCAAAGTACTGAGATTACAGGCGAGAGCCGCCACGCCCAGCCAGAACCAGGAATTTAACTCACTCTCTGGTGATTGCTGTTCACAGTCTGGAGACAGATTCTGTTTATGAAGTTTTTAAGCCAAGCAAAGGGGAAGCTCTAAGGCTTTTCTCTGGATTCTTCTGTTTGTACATGGCTGAGAGCTCAGGCATGTCTCAAGGATGGCTCTTTCTTCACTGTGTATGCATCAATGTCAGCATTTGGGGTTGTGAAAGACTTCCCTCCAGGGAATCTCTAAAATCTCCCTCAAGATTCTGTTCCTGCCTTTCCTTCATATTTTAAGCCTGGACACCTACCAGCTCCTGATAAGGTGGTATGAATGCAACAAATTTATTAACTTTGTTTTATATGTCTGAGTTAATTTTTCTCAATGCTCCTTCCTCAACGTTGCCTACATTGCCGTGTTCTCAGACCTTTTAATTCTTCTAACTCAGAAAGATACTTGAACTTGAGGAGGAAGAGGGAATCTTCCAAACTTTGCATACTGTATACAGAATGTGTATATAAACAATTACTTCTTAAAATAGATTACCTGTGGAATTACTCTACTTACTTTAAACCTTTTTATATATTTAATTTTTTTTTGAGACAGAGTCACGCTCTGTCGCCCAGGATGGAGTGCAGTGGCGTGATCTCAGCTCACTGCAACTTCCGCCTCCCAGGTTCAAGTGATTCTCTGGCGTTAGCCTCCTGAGTAGCTGGGATTACCTGTGTGTGCTACCACGCCTGCCTAATTTTTGATTTTTAGTGAAGATGGGGTTTCACTGTGTTGGCTAGGCCAGTCTTGAACTCCTGACCACAGGTGAATATTTTTTAAAGAGAAAAAAAGGGTCTTGCTACATTGTCCAGGCTCCTAAGCTCAGGTGATCCTTCTGCTTCAGCCTCCTGAATATCTGGGACTACAGGTACCTGCCACTGTACCCAGCTATGTACTGAATTTAATATACAATATGTAATTTTCATTACCTGTTAATTTGAGGGTGAGGAGTGGCACTATAATTGCACCACCTTTTGATAACTGGTAAAAGAAAATGCAAATCAAGAATCTTTTGAATACATACAAAAAGCACTTTAAGTAGGACCAGGTTGATTTCTTCCAACCCTAGTTGGGAGGAAGAAGTTAAACTCTTGCCTGAGTTTAACTTCATGGTCATGAACTCCAGACAACTGTCAGACTGACTGGCATCTTTAAGAGAAGCCAAAAATCTTTTTATCATCAACTTTTCTTTACTTGATATCTTAAATGTCTTTTTTTTTTTTTTTTTTTTTTTTTTTTTTTTTTTTTTTTTTGAGTTGGAGTATTGCTCTGTCACCAGGCTGGAGTGCAGCGGCTCGATCTCAGCTCACTACAGTCTCCACCTCCTGGGTTCAAGTGATTCCTTTGCCTCAGCCTCCCTAGTAGCTGGGACTACAGGCATGTACCACCACACCTGGCTGATTCTTTTTTCTTTTTTTTGTATTTAGTAGAGACAGGGTTTCACCATGTTGGCCAGGATGGTCTTGATCTCCTGACCTCATGATCCACCTGCCTGGGCCTCCCAAAGTGCTGGGATTACAGGCGTAAGCCACCACACCCAGGCCCTCTTATATGTCTTTTTAAGCATGTGTATCTTCCTCAGTGAGAATATTACCTATTTTAATTTAAGACATTTTTTCCTCTGTAACCTCAAAGGAAAATAAAATTTCAAATGGGAAGGTTTATTGTTGATGTATCTCAAAAGTCTTGTACATGAAAATTTACCCTCCAATTTTTCCTTCTTTTTGTTTTTTTTTTTGAGATGGAAATTTCTTTCTGTCACCCAGGTTGGAGTGCAGTGGCACAGTCTCGGCTCACTGCAACCTCCACCTCCTGGGTTCAAGTGATTCTCCTGCCGCAGTCTCCCGAGTAGCTGGGACTACAGGCGTGAGCCACCATGCCCAGCTAATTATTGTATTTTTAGTAGAGACAGGATTTCATCATGTTAACCAGGATGATCTCGATCTCCTGACCTCATGATCCACCTGCTTCAGCCTCCCAAAGTGCTGGGATTTATAGGCATGAGCCCTTGTGCCTGGCTACCCCCCAGTTTTTTTTATAAATACTCCTAAGTGCATGAGTCTCTTTTTCTTCTCTAATAAATAGGAGTTTTGTTTTGTCTACAGCATGTTTGGTTTCTGTAGGATAGAGGACCCAGTGAGCCTTGGGATCAGACTTCTTGTATCACCTCCTGGGGTCACACAACTTCCAGATATGTGGGCTGACCTCATGTTAATGCCTCCAGGGAGCCTGGGCTATGCTTGATTCTAGGAGGCGTCTGATCAATACCCAGGAGTGTAGCACACAGAACATTCAGTTTATTTTATTTTGGAAACCTTAGAATTGGGTTTGAATTTCTGGTTTAATATTTATTGTAGCTTGCATTGTGGGAAGAGCACTGGCCCACACACAGGTCAAGAGACCTGGGCTCATGCTGTAGCTTTGTAGTTGACCACTGGGAGGCCACCTGGGTAACTCTGACCAACACATGTCCTCAAATGTAGAGTGGAAGACGAAGTGGCCCTGGGGGCCCTGGTTCCATGCTGGGCGGTGAGACAGTGCTGAGGAGGAATTGGCCAAGGCAAGGCATTCTGAATGCAGCATATCAGAAGGGCTGTGCTTTGATCCCGTGATGCTTCTTCTCACATAACACCTGTATTGCCGCTCCTTGAACCTTGAGATAATGTTGTGGAGGGGGACAGCATAAGTCCTCACAGGGCTGGCCTCTCCCATCTGCTTTGTGCTTTCTGCATTTCAGATGCCTGGGACAGATGAGCCCCAAGATGTGTGCGGTGCTGAGGAATCCAAGGGGAACTTGGACAGTCCCAAACAGGGCAGCAATAAAATCAAGCTCAAGAGTCGCCTTTCAGGTAGGTGGACCCTCTACCTGATGCAGCCTGCATAAGATGAGCTTCAGCCTCAGGAGCGGGGAGATGAAGCCATTGCTGGAATGAGCTCTTGTCTTCCTTAAATCCTCAAAATCGTTTTTTCCTTAGATGGTACATGCCCCAGGCATAACAACTGCATTCAGCCTGGATGCCTGTGTGAATTTTTTTCTTTTTTTTTTGAGTCATAACGAAGTGAATGTCAACATTTCTGTGTGCCTGTGTCCTGAAACTTAAATGTCTTATGTTTGGTTCATTTACTTCGATAAGATTTCAGATGATCCTTTTAATGTGGCGTTAGTATCGGATCTGCATTTCAACTAAGCAGGAAAAAGACAGGATGGAGTTGCAGCTTTTGGAGCAAATAGACTTATATCTTCTGGGCATTTCCTTACAGCAGATGGCCTGGACCCAGAGAGAGAAAGTCAGCATTAAAAGCAGTGGCTCTGTGCAGGAGGCACCTTAGAACTTACGTGGGTCATTATGAAAGGTACTTTTTAGGCACAGTCGCTTGATGGGTCTTTTTCTCCATTAAAAAATAAAATAATTTTTTTTTTTTTTTTTGAGATGGAGTCTTGCTCTTTCGCCCAGGCTGGAGTGCAGTGGCATAAGCTCGGCTCACTGCAACCTCTGCCTCCCGGGTTCAAGAGATTCTCCTGCCTCAGCCTCCCAGAGTAGCTGGGACTACAGGCGTATGCCACCATGCCCAGCTAGTGTGTGTGTGTGTGTGTGTGTATTTTAAGTAGAAATGGGGTTTTACCATGTTAGCCAGGCTAGTCTCAAACTCCTGACCTGAGGCAATCTGCCTGCCTCGGCCTCCCAAAGTGCTGGGATTACAGGCATGAGCCACCGTGCCCAGCCTAAAAGTTGTATTTTATGGCTGTGTTGGTATAAAGGTGCAGCTGGATTTATTAATGTCTATTCATTACTATTATCTTCTCTTTTTTTCTACTTATTTAAAAGATGTTAAAATGGAAACATTTTTGTGGGTCCCGGAAGGTGGCATGGGCCCTCAGCACTGTGCCTACTGGCTTAGTGGGAGTATAAGCCCTCAGTCCCTACAACAGTCATCTGGTATGGCCAGAAAAGCAAGTCTTGAAGCCTGGCAGAGCTAGATTTAGCCCTCAGCTTCTGAGTTACCTTGTACCTTTGGGCTAGTGATTTCACCTCCCTTAACTTCCACTCCCCCACCTGAAAAAAGAGAACACCCTGACTTTGAAGGGTTGAGCAGATTTTGTAGAAAAGCATGTGAAAGCATTTAGCACAACATGTAGTACGTTAACTGTCAAAAAACATTCGCTTCCCCTTCCTGCCACCCAGATTGGTGGAGAGCGCATGCCCGCACTGCCCCGAGTTTATTCTCAGAGAAGATGGCAGGTATAAGATGGTGAAATACATCTTTTTCAAAAAACATCTGGCCGGGGGCAGTGGCTCACACCTATAATCCCAGCACTTTGGGAGGCCGAG
>NW_022436951.1:10281293-10298373 GCF_009761245.1 Sapajus apella | reverse complement strand
AAAAAAAAAAAAAAAAATTAGCCAGGCGTGGTGGTATGCACCTGTAATCCCAGCTACTCGGGAGCCTGAGGCAGGAGAATCGCTTGACCCCAGGAGGTGGAGGTTGCAGCAAGCTGAGATTGTGCCATTACGCTCCAGTCTAGGCAACAGAACCAGACTCCGTCTAAAGAAAAAAACAAAACAAAAAAAAAAAAAACACATTTGATTAACAGAATGTGTTATTTTGTGCTCATGACTCAGAATAATTAGGCAGTGTCACACTCGAATGAGTGTTACAACATGGATTGGGGACCAAAAGGAGTGGTGATGACCAGAGGCTGATAAGGAGAAGTCTTCAGGGAGCCGGTGACCAGCCCCTTCCAGCCCTGAGGAAGAACAAAGGGAAATTCATTTAAGGCCTTTGTGTTTGAGGCGAGGGAGTCACAGGGGCACACAGAAGGCCTTCCTGTCGGCCGTCTTGGCAGAGTTGTTCAGTACCTTATAAACGGGTTCCCAGGGAGGTGCCCAGAGCTCTGAGGAAATGCAGAGGCCTCTGAAGCCAGCAAGGTCACATTCCTCATTTTATGGATGAGACTGGAGAAGTTCAGAGAATCCCGAAGGTCACTCAATCAATGCCGGGTAAAAGATCTGCCTCCCAGACAGAATTCTCCTTCCCGGCCCTTTGGCCTCTGGGGGGATCTTGAAAAGAATTGTTCCCCCATCTGGGCCTTTATTGATGCAGATATGGGGAGGGGAGCTGGAGGGCGCCCCAGATGTGTGATGCTCTAACTCTGCTCCTGCTACTTAATTCAGAACAAGTAGCATATTTGGCTGAGTAGTCATTCCAGGGCTGGCCCCTGTTTGCCCCAAATGGATGCCACCGTCTCCCCCTGTATCCTTCCCAGACATTCAAGGCCATGACAAGGAAATGCAGCAGGGAGGAGGAAGCATGTGCATGAATCCAGCAGAACTGGGTCGGTTCCCACATCCCCCACCTTGGCTTACGTGACCTGGGTCAGGTGACTTTCTTGGGTCTCAGTTTCTTCATCTGTAAAATGAGGGTTATGTTATATATTTATTTTGCCAATAAACGTGAATGCCTTCTAGGTGCTTTGCCTTCTTGGAACGTCACTTTGGAAGAATGCATATGGCCCTGCCACTCCATGGTGTGGCAGCAAACAGCCCTCGCCACGAGGCGGCTGCCACTTTATTACCACTGTCATCATTTTCTTTTTCTTTCTTTTTTTTTTTTTTTGAGATGGAATTTCATTCTTGCCACCCAGGTTGGAGTGCGGTGGCTTCATCTCAGCTCACCGCAACCTCCAACTCCCAGTTTCAAGTGATTCTCGCACCTCAGTCTCTCGAGTAGATGAGACTACGGTACATGCCATTATGCCCAGCTAATTTTGTGTTTTTAGTAGAGACGAGGTTTCACCATGTTGGCCAGGCTGGTCTTGAATTCCTGGCCTCAAGTGATCCACCTACTTTGGCTTCCCAAAGTGCTGGGATTACAGGTGTGAGCCACCATGCCCTGCCTAACTGTGGTCATCATTCATATCATGTTCATTGTCATCATTTTGATTTTCATTCTACTGCTCTTCTCTCTCAAGAGGGGAAGAGGTTTGAATGGGTTCAGACAGGAAGGCCTTCTAAAGAGCTTATAGTCCCAGTGGGAGGTGGCACACACATACACACAGTGATGGCCACCATGAGGCACACACGAGAGTACAGGGAGTGGAAGTCCGTCTGGGTCGCAAGGATGCAAGATAAAGGAGGGAAGTACGCTGGGGATTTGGTAGACTGGAAGTAGGAACAGTGGGCTAGACTTGGGACAAAATAAGAGATGTTTAGGGATAATGGGGAAAAAATTAATTTGATAGGTTTTTGGCAGCTGTTTTTCCTCTCTAGCCACTTGAAAAAGCCAAGAGAGTCTGACAGTCGCAATGCTTCAATCCAACAGTTTGTCAGAGTCATTAGGGAGATGGACATAGCAGAATTTCTGGGTGGGAGGAGATGATGGTGCAGGGAAAGCTGGGTAGAACTTCACGTGGTATTTATATGCTCCACAGTTTTGGAAAGGAGGAAAGAAGAGGACAGATCTCTCCTTTGACAACCGTCAGGATAGATCAACAAACTGTTAGAGTGGATAGTGGAAGGGAAGTCTGGAAAAGTAATTCAGAGACACATTAAAGAGGCTTACAGAATTGGGCCTTGATTTGGGGCTGTGAAGTCTGTTCATCCTAAAGATATTTACATACAGATTTTTAATGTGATCAGCTCCCAATTTGTCCTGTAAACTTGGATATTTAGTCCATGTTTTCTTAAAACGAGTCACTCTCGTATCCACATAACAGCATATTATCTATAGATGCTGCTCTATGTGGTTTCTTTTCTGTTAATGACAAGTTCCTCCCTCATCTCACAAGGAATTTTCTTCTAATAAATCTTTTTCAGATAAGTAAGCATGCCAAGAGAGATTAATCTGGTCATGAGTTTGTCTGAAGTCATGAATTATTAAAGAGCTGCTCCAGAGGTTCCAACTCTTTCCACTAAGGTTTTGCCCAGACTGGCTCCAGAATGACTAAAGCAACATCATCTCTCATTTCATGGAACATTTTTCTGATATTCTAACCTGGGTTTTCCTTACTTCATACCTTCTTTTTTGTCAGCAGGGTTTCCTTTTAATTTTGGTACTTTTATCTATGTTAATATCTTAGATTTGTAATCTTTCTTTTTTCTTTTCTTTTTTTTTTTTTTTTGAGATGAAATCCCACTCTGTCTCCCAGGCTGGAGCGGCGAGATCTGAGCTCACTGCAACCTCCATCTCCCATAGTCAAGCAATTACTGTGCCTCAGCCTCCAGAGTAGCTGGGATTACAGGCATGCACTACCATGCCCAGCTAATTTTTTGTGTGTTTTTAGTAGAGATGGGGTTTCACCATCTTGGCCATGCTAGTCTCAAACTCCTGATCTCAGGTGATCTGCCTACCTCGGCCTCCCAAAGTGCTGGGATTACAGGCGTGAGCCACCGTGCCCAATTTGTGATCTTTTTAAGAACAAAATTTGTCTTGATTGCAACGGTATTTTATATGTTTAAAAACGTGTATCACTGGCCAGGCACAGTGGCTTATGCCTGTGATCCCAGCAGTTTGGGAGGCCTAGGTGGTCGGATCACAAGGTCAGGAGTTCAAGACCAGCCTGGCCAATGTGGTGAAACCTCATCTCTACTAAAAATACAAAAATTAGCCAGGCATGGTGGCAGGCACCTGTATTCCCAGCTACTTGGGCGGCTGAGGCAGTAGAATCACTTGAACCCAGGAGGCAGAGGTTGCAGTGAGCCAAGATCCCACCACTGGACTCGAGCCTGGGCAACAGAGCGAGACTCTGCCAAAAACAAGCAAACAAACAAAAAAAAGAAAAAAGAAAAAAGGAAAAAAAAAAAAAACCCTATAATGCAAAATTAATATTTAGCTTTTTTAAAGAAACCTTTAATGGCATTCGTTGTCATATAACTGTATCGCTGTTCTTCTTTCTATTACTTTTCATGACTCATCAATACATTCTTTTTAAAACAATCGTGTTTTATTCAATGCAAAACTTTCAGAGAAATATTTAGGTAAATTGAAATTTTAGGTCATCAGATGAAACATTACCTAGTCTAGGTGATGAACTTGATATGTGAAGAATCTGTATATACATGCAAACACATATGCACATGAATACAGATATGTATTTTATATACTATAAACATTGTAATATGATTATAGCTATGTTCATATGTAATTGATACATTATTTAAGATGAAAGTTCCTCAAATTATTGTTCCTCAAAAAATTGTTATTTTAAAGTAACATAATATAGATTAGGTACCGATAAAGTCTTTAAATTGTACTATAGCAGTTTCTTTTTTTTTTCTTTCTTTCTTTTTTTTTTTTTTTTGACAGTCTCTAACTCGGTAGCCCAAACTGCAGTGCAGTGGTGTGATCTCAGCTCACTGCACCTTCTGCCACCTGGGGGTCAAGCGATTCTCTGGTCTCAGCCTCCTGAGTAGCAGGGACTACAGGTACATGTCACTACACCATGCAAATTTTTTGTATTTTATTAGAGATGGGGTTTCAACCATGTTGCCTAGGGTAGTCTCGAACTCCTGAGCTCAGGCAATCCACCTACCTCAGCCTTCCAAAGTTCTGGGATTACAGGTGGGAGCCACTGCCCCCAGCCTAAATTGTTACTATAGAAGTTTCTTAAACAGAACTTATGTAGTAGTTCTGTTTAAGAAAATTTCAAGCCGTAATGTTTTTAAAAACACATATTATACTGCATTAAAATTATGAACTGTTTTTATCACAATATACATTAAGACAGTGAAAAGGCAAAGCATAGAGGCAGAGAAGATATTTACATTCCATGGATCCCACGAAAGAATTTTATTCAAGATATATTAAAAATAAATAAAAATGGGCCTGGCTTGGTGGCCCACGCCTGTAATCCCAGCACTTTGCGAGGCTGAGATGGGCAAATCACCTGAGGTCAGTAGTTTGAGACCAGCCTGACCAACATGGAGAAACCCCGTCTCTACTAAAATTACAAAATTAACCAGGCATGGTGGTGCATGCCTGTAATCCCAGCTACTCGGGAGGCTGAGACAGGAGAATCACTTGAACCTGGAAGGCAGAGGTTGCAGTGAGCCACGATTGCACCATTGCACTCCAGCCTGGGCAACAAGAGTGAAACTCCGTCTCTAAATAAATAAATAAATAAATAAAAATGGGCCAGGTGTGGTGGCTCACGCCTGTAATCCCAGCCCTTTGGGAGGCCAAGGCAGGTGGATCACTCGAGGTCAGGAGTTCAAGACCAACCTAGCCAACATGGTGAAACCTGTCTCTACTAAAAATACAAAAATTAGTTAGGCATGGTGGCTCGCACTTGTAATCCCAACTACTTGGGAAACTGAGGCAGGAGAATCACTTGAACCTGGGAGGTGGAGGTTGCAGTGGGCAGATTGCACCACTGCCCTCCAGCCTGGGCTACAGAGTGAAGCTCCATCTCAAAAAATAAAAAAAAAACACCAATAAGTAAACAAATATGCCTATAAATCAATAAAAAAGACATCCAATTTTAAAATGGGCAAAAGTCTTGTTTAGGCACTTTACAACTTTACAAAAGGAACACAGCCAATGAATATGTGAAAAGAATCTTGATCTCATTAGTTGTCAGTGAAAGGCAAGATAAACACAAATGAGTACCATCATGTATTCCAGAATGGCTAAAATAAAAGACGGACACTGCCTAGAGTGACAAGGATGTGGAGGTTCTAGAACTGTCCTGTGCTGGTGAAGCAACATGGGTAGCTGGGCAGTTGCTTGTAGTGTAGCCCAGAGACCACACTCCTAGGTGACATCTAATGACATGTGAGAGAATATTTAGTAACAGGATATTCTAGATCAGGGGTCAGCAAGCTCCCGTCCACAGCTCTAGTTGCATGGCTTACAAGCTAGAAATGCTGTCTACATTTTTAGTGGGTTGTTAAGAAAAAGAAGAAAAAGAAAAAGAATATACAACAAAGACCATTTGTGGCCGACAAAGGCTGAAACATGTGCCAAAAAAGCTTGCCAACGCGTTACCAAAAAAAGTGGGCCGGGCATGGTGTCTCATCCCTGTAATCCCAACACCTTGGGAGGACAAGGTGGGCAGATCACCTGAGGTCAGGAGTTGGAGACCAGCCTGGCTAACATGGTGATCCTAGTTTCTACTAAAAATTAAAAAAATTAGTCCTAGTGGCTTGCATCTGTAAATCCCAGCTACTCAGGAGGCTGAGGCAGGAGAATCGCTTGAACCATGGAGGCAGAGGTTGCAGTGAGCTGAGATCATGCCATTGCATTCCAGCTTGGGCAACAAGAGTGAAATTCTGACTCAAAAAAAAAGTGACCATGCAAAAAAATTTTGCCAAAAATCTTTGCTGACCATTGTTATAGATCTAAAACTGGAGACAAGCCAAATTTCCATCACCAATAGAATGGATAAGTAAATTGTGGTATGTTTAGACAACGGACTAGTCTACAGAATGGGGATGAGCAGGCTATTGGCATGCAGTGGTGTGGTTGAATCTGACAAACAGATGCTAAGGACAGGAGCCAGACAAAACGTATGTATTGTATGTGTTCATCGATGTAAAATTCAAAAACAGACTAAAGTAATCTGTAATGTTAAAAGCTGGGATAATGTTTACCCTGGGTGGGGGATGGTTAGTAGCCCAAAGGGTGCTTTTGAGGTTCTGGTAAATATTCTACTTCTTGATCTACGTTTTGGTTATGGATATATGAAATTTCATTGAATCGTACACTTATGATTTGTGTGCATTTCTGGAAGTTGTTATCCTTTAATTAAAAGTTTATTTTAAAAGTCATGCCTATAACTTGGAAAAAAAGGCATCTGCACCAATAATGAAACTCTACCAGTCACAAAATGATACTCCTCCGTCATCAGGAACCATCTGCTAATAGCCTTTTCACTATTCCCTGATCCACCACAGCTACATCTTTTTGGTACGAACATTTGCATTGCCCCTTATCCAGTCTGGTCATTTCAGAAGCTGGCAGTTTTTTTCATAGCCTGACACTAATGGCTTCAGCACCTAACTAGCTGATGCAGAGATTGCTGTTAGGATGGGGTGAGCTCTGTGCTTTGACTAGATGCTAGGCCTTCTCAAAACCGTGAAGGTGGGTATAAATACAATGAGTTTGTGTGTCTGGATGTGCTTAAGATTCTTTTTGTCCCCTGTCAAACCATGTTTTCTCCTCTTTTTTCTCAAGGGGGTGTACACCGCCTCGAGTCAGTTGAAGAATATAACGAGCTGATGGTGCGGAATGGGGACCCCCGGATCCGGATGTTGGAGGTCTCCCGAGATGGCCGGAAGCACTCCCTCCCGCAGCTGTTGGACTCCTCCAGTGCCTCGCAGGTCCGACCTGGGCTGTGGATCTTTCAAAGACCACAAGGGATTCCATGTTAAGAACGGCCCATCCGTGCAGGCCAGGAGTATCTGGGGCTAGAGAAATGGGATAGAGAGAGACAGTAGAGAAAGTGAGATCTACCCAGAGAGGCTAGAAAGAAGTCAGCCTAATATTTGAAAATAGTGGGGGGGGAAATCCCTTATTGCATCTCCAAATCTTCATCTCCTTCCTATTGTGTGTTTTGGAACCGAGCGGTGCTTTCAATTGCCAGGAAACGGCGGCATCTTGCAGTCCGTGGTGAGCCACCATTGCTGGGTTAATAGGAGCGGCCGGTGTCAATGTAACAGCTGAGAGGGTGGTGGGGGCACATGTGTGAGAGGGAGTGTGCGTGTGTGTGCGTGCACATCCATCCATGGCTCACCTGGAGTCCCACCTGTGACACAGCAATGACTCAAGCAGCCAAGGTCATAGGGGGCTGTAGAGGGGGCTGCACTAGCTGCTCAAGTGAATGTTCCAGAACCTGCTCCCGTCTGAGCCCTGGGCTCCACAGCCCTGCAGGAAGACCGCTTCTCAGTCTCAGCATCCTCAGCCTGGCAGAAACTGGACAGGTGGTCTCCTAAGCAAGGCTAAGGCAGGCTCAGTCCCTGAGAAACCTGTGGGATATTCTTTGAGTCCTGGCACCACGAACCCAGGGCCTCAGGAGGAACCATTAGCATCTTGTCCTCAGGCCTATAATGAAGCAGAGATAGAGGACAGGGGTGTGGTGGCAACGACATTCACACATGCTTGGAGAGCCATAGACGGTAGAGTTCTAAAGGACCTGGGTCAGGGCACCGGAGGCAGGCCTGTGCTTTCAGTGTGTGATGACCCTTTTACAGATGGAGCAACAGAATCTCAAAGGGGTTAAGTATGTCACCCAAAGTGATATGCCAGAACCTCTGTAAAGCTTTTTTTTTTTTTTTTGAAGTGGAGTCTTGCTCTGTCGCCCAGGCTGGAGTGCAGTGGTGCAGTCTTGGCTCACTGCAACCTCCACCTCCTGGGTTCAAGTGAGTCTTCTGCCTCAGCCTCCCGAGTAGCTGAAACTACAGGTGCACACCACCATGCATGGCTAATTTTTGTATTTTTAGTAGAGACAGGGTTTCTCCATATTGGCCAGGCTGTTCTCAAACTCCCGACCTCGTGATCCACCCGCCTCGGCCTCCCAAAAGTGCTGGGATTACAGCCATGAACCACCACTCCTGGCCTTGTCAGGCTGCCCGAAAGATGAGAGCGGGTTTACTGCCGTCATGACCACAGATTAAGTCTTGAGGTAATTCCTTAACTGACCTGCTGAGGACACCCGACAGCATTTATAGCCCAGAAGCATCCATTTCTAACCATACTTCCAGGAATCAGGAAACCTAGGGCACAGCTGAAAGCTTAAAAAGGAGAAATTTTCCCTCTCTTTTCAAGAAAACTTTTTTCTCATGCCTCCTCTTTTTATTTTCTGCCCTTTTCTTTTTCTCCCAGGATTCATCTTTCTTTTTTCTTGGTCTCTCTCCCTCTACTAAAAAGTATTATCTAGGACCAGGCTCACGCCTGTAATCCCAGCACTTTGGGAGGCCAAGGTGGGAGAATTGCCTGAGCTCAAGAGTTCGAGACCAGCCTGGGCAATATTACAACACCTTCACTCTACGAAAAAGAATTGTTTTAATTAGTTGGGCATGGTGGTGTGTACCTGTGGTCCCAGTTACTTGGGAGACTGAGGTGGGAGGATCACTTGAGCCCCGGAGGTCAAGGCTGCGGTGAGCTGTGATCATGTCACTGCATTCCAGCCGGGGTGATAGAGTGAAACCCTGTCTCAAAAAAAAAAAAAAAAAAAAATTACCTAAATTAGACCTCTCCAGTAAAACTTTCAAAAATGATGGAGATGTTTTTTACTTGTACTATCCAATATGGTAGCCATATATGTCTACTGAGCACATGAAAAGTCGCTAGTGGGGAGTGTATCTTTAATTATTATTATTTTTTTTGAGATGGAGTCTTGCTCTGTTGCCAGGCTGAAGTACAGTGGCACAATCGCGGCTCACTGCAACCTCTGCCTCCTGGGTTCAAGCAATTCTACTACCTTAGCCTCCTGAGTAGCTGGGACTATAGACATGAGCCACCATGCCCGGCCCTAAGTAATTTTAATTTAAATATAGATACCTACAGGTGGCAAGTGGCTAACATATTAGACAACACAGGTCTAAAAGTTCAAGGAGACCCTGGAAACTCTGAGAGCCTGGTGAAGCCTATAGGCCTTTGTCCCTAATGGTTCCCAAAAGGGAGATGGAGTGACGTACTGCTGAAGATTGCTGATCAGAGAAGGAGTTCCCTTAGGAGGTCACACACAAACCTGTCTTCAAAGACTGAATACCCAGGCAATGTCTGGCCATCTCTCCAATGGTTTCATTAAAAGGGTAGTAACCTTGCCAAGCCCACATCACTTCTTTTAATGATTGAAAGTGGGGAAGGCCAACATTGTTGGCAGATATATTGTAAAACTGCAAAAAAATACAATTGTTCTAAGCTGCCAAAGATACAAAAATATCATTGGGGACATCTAATTTTTATGTTTGAATGTAGCATCCACAGAGACTTAGGATAAAAACTGTTTCGTGGTGTCTCGTTTTGAAGTGATTTTTTTGGCTTAGGTAGAATATCTGCATCATTGAAGCAGTTTGTTATTCTAAGAAGAATAGCAAGGAGCAAGATGGTAGAAGTGCTTTGGCGATAGAGTCACTTGATCTCTTGTTTATGTTCTGAGGAGCGTACCCTGCTTACACGTGTGTATATTACGGGTGATGGACACAGAAAAGGGGAGAGATTAGAACTTTTCTGTAACAGGAAGGGCAAGTGTGAGTCATTCTGGGAAAATGTTTTATTTTCCAAATGTGAGAGATGAGAGCTGATTCTGCTGCCGTCTCTCAGTGGGATGTTTTATGTGGAATAACAGTTGTCTGGGTTTGTGGTTTGGGTTTTATAAGAAACAAGGGCTTGCTGAGTTTTTGATTGAGTGAATTAAGCTTAAAATGGCAAGATGCTTTCTAACCATGACTGTGAACTTGGGGTGGAGGCAGGGGTGACCAGCAAGGGAGAGCCCGACCACAGGTGGTCATCCTAGATCCCGGAGGCCTCTCCCTTCTGCTTCCTGACTCCATTCCAGAAGTAGAATCTGCGGAATGCAGTTGAGGAAAGAGCAACACAAGGTGCTTGAGGTCTCCAAGCAGTTCTTTATGCAGGCGAAGAAGCCATGGCAGGCTGTTGTAGTAAGGGCTATTCTTCCGATAGTTTTTTTTGTGATGGAGTTTCACTCTGTCACCCTGCCTGGAGTGCAGTGGTGCTATCTCGGCTCACTGCAACCTTTGCCTCCTGGGTTCAAGTGATTCTCCTGCCTCCGCCTCCTGAGTAGCTGGGATTATAGGTGTGTGCCACCATGCTTGGCTCATTTTTATATCTTTAGTAGAGACGGGGTTTCTGCATGTTGGCCGGGCTAGTCTCAAACTCCTAACCTCAGATGATCTGCCTGCCTCAGCCTCCCAAAGTGCTGGGATTACAGGCTGAGCCACAGCACCCAGTGCCTGTGATAGTATTTAAAGGAACCTTTTTTTTTTTTTTAAAACCACTGGACCAGAGAGAAATGTCTAATATGGAAGAAATCTAAGATTTTCAAAGTCTGTTTTTCTGCCAGATACCACTATAGAACAAATGAGAGTAATCTCTGACCTTGCTATGTGTGACTTTCAGGAATACCACATTGTGAAGAAGTCCACCCGCTCCTTAAGCACGACTCAGGTAGAATCTCCTTGGAGGCTCATTCGGCCATCCGTCATCTCCATCATTGGGCTGTACAAAGAAAAAGGCAAGGTGAGCTCTTCTCTGCAGACTGTTCTGCCTTCTGTGTGAATGTTAGCACAAATTTTCTGTTTCATTTTATTTTTGTGTGTGTTTTTGTTTTTAGAGGCAGGTTCTCGCTCCGTTGCCCAGGCTGGAGTGCAGTGGTGCAGTCACAGCTCACTGCAGCCTTAAACTCCTGGGCTCAAGCATTGCTTTCACCTTAGCTTCCCAAAGCCCTGAGATTATAGGCATGCACCATTGTACCCAGCCACACATATTCTTTAAATGGTTATTTTTTATTTTGTCTCTACGTGAAATGAAAAGGAACAGGTATAAAGAAGGACAGATAAAGTGGCCTTTATATGGGTTGAAGTGGATTCCCTGGCATTCTGTGCTATAGGTCTCAGTGTGAGATGGCCATGCCCTCTTCGCTCCTACGATGTGACAAGTCACCAGCACTTGGCCGCTAGGGAAGAACCAAGGGTGCAATGAATGAATGACCCTCAGCTTTTACCTCTAGTGAAAAAGAAGCAGAGCCAGCAGCTTCAGGGAATACCCTCAGTTAACCTTTTGAATGAATTTCATGGCATTGCCATTAGCGTACAGGAAATGATATGAATAACTTGACATTACACAAATATCAAAATATTCTTTTTTTATATACAAAATGGAAACACTAAAATGAAACAAATGTGGCACATGCATAATAGTGGTAAATAACTCTTATGAGCTGTTTAGTGGATCCATATGAAATTGCCATTTTTGGAGGTCAAAGATTGTCAAATATTGGCAATTTGGTATGTTTCTGCCTAAAACTTTCTCCCTTAATGTAATGCATAGCTAGTGCGATGTAAATAGATCTAAGGAGCGGGATAAGGAAGAGAACACAAACTTGAGTTTGCAGCTAGTTTATTAGTTCAACTCCAGGCCTGGTTGGGGAGGGCAATTCAGTTAAATACTGCAATGGGAAAGATGCCCTCAGATAAATACTACAGTGGAAAAGATGCCTTCAGTTAAATACTACAGTGGGAAAGATGCCCTCGGTTAAATACTACAGTGGGAAAGATGCCCTCAGTTAGATACTACAGTGGGAGAGATGCCCTCAGTTAAATACTACTATGTCAACCTGGACTCTCATCTGCTTCGGATGTAGGGCCTTGGCTTTAGCATTGCTGGAGGTCGAGACTGCATTCGGGGACAGATGGGGATTTTTGTCAAGACCATCTTCCCAAATGGATCAGCTGCTGAGGATGGAAGACTTAAAGAAGGTAGGAGAAAGCCTCTTGTATCGTCAGCGACAGTGACTTTGATTCATGAGAATCTGCCTCTTTACAAGATGTGCAGTGAACGCCGCAGTGCCTAGAAGACCTGGGCTGAATCTGCCTGGCACAGTCAGTGTAACCTGAGCTTCCCTTTCCCTAGTTATAAATTTGGAATATTAACGGCTGCCTTGAAGAGTGGTTGCCAGGATTACATGAGATAATATGTGGAAAGTGGCTTAATCTTTCTGTTGGGATCTTGAGTGTCTTTCTTGTTCACTTGGTCTGATTGTGTTCCTTTCTTTAAAAATTCCTGAGAGTTTGGGCCCCATTCTTAGCTCAGGGCTTGTGTGGAAGCAGAATTCCTGGTCATTAGTGGCCATTTAATATCTTGCTACAGAAATCAGCCACCACACAGTCTGGTTCCTAAATGAACATCTTTTTTTTTTAAAAAAAAAAAAGAACAAAACTCTTTTTTTTTAATGAGACAGGGTCTAAATCCATCACCCAGACTGGATTGCAGTGGCATGATCATGGCTCACTGCAGCCTCAACCCCCTGGGCTCAGATGATCCTCCCACCTCAGCTTCACGAGTAGCTGGGACTGTAGGTGCACACCATCATGCCCGGCTAATATTTGTATTGTTTTGTAGAGACGAGGTTTCACCGTGTTGCCCAGCCTGGTCTCAAACACCTGGGCTCAAGCGATCCACCCACTTCAGCCTCACAAAGTGCCAGGATTACAGGTGTGAGCTGCTGTGCCTGGCCCTAAATGAACATCTTTGAATTCTCCACAGTACCTACCATTTTCCCAAATGTGAATATACTTAGACAAGTACTTCTGAATGCAAATTAGAGTAATATTGAGGTGCCAAGTTCTACCTTGCAAATAATTTTTTTCATGTTTAAATATATCTTTTATAGTGCTTTAAACACAAAGCAATTCTACATATTTAATTATTTCACTAACTGCCTTATAAACCTGACAAATAGGCATTTTGGAATGACCATTTTAGAAACAGAACAGTGACGCTCAGAAAGATGAAGTTATTAGAAACTTGTCCCATCCTTAGTAAACAGGAGAAGTGAAATTTAAACCCAGCTTTGTGATCCCAAGTTCAACTCACTTTCCTACCTTACTTGAGAAAATAAAATTTAAATAGGCCAAAGTTTTCTTTATATACAGACACAATAGCTGCTTTTATTAGAATATCTAGAGTAGATATACATCTCTGTATATTTTCTATGACATATTTATCTGGATTAAAATTATATGCCTTTTATAAAGTAGAATTGCCTGAAAGTTCTGAACACACATACACAGGCAGGATCTTGCTCTGTCATCCAGGCTGGAGTGCGGTGGTATGATCATAGTTCACTGCAGCCTTAAACTCCTGGGCTCAAGGGATCCTCCTGCCTAAGCCTCCCAAGTAGCCAGGACCACAGGTGTGCACTACCATGCCCAGCTAATTTTTTTTTTTTTTTAAGAGTTGTGGTCTCACTATGTTTCCCAGGCTGCTGGTCTCAAACTCCTGGCCTCAAGTGATTGTCCCACTTCTGCCTCCCAAAGTGCTAGGGTTACAGGCCTAAGCTACAGTACCTAGCCTGCACATATTTTAAATAGCATTCGCCAGAGCCTGAATCCTGATACTTTTCCCCCTCGTTTGTTAATATACTTCCTTCATGAAATGATTACATTAGAATATTTTTAGTTACCTTCAAAAATGCTGTGATTATTCAGTTTAATTAACCTAAACTGTAGGTGCTTTTGTGTCATACTGGTTCTGTTTTCGGAACTGATAAGAGTGAATTGGAATCTCCTGTTTTTTAGGCAGAGCAATCATCTTACCCTGTATGCTAACAGTAAGACGTGACCAGGCTTAATTCTTCCATGGCAGAATATTTATTTCTGTCTCTTAGAGGGTGGGTTAACTCCCAGGTGGTGTTTGTGTTGAGTTTCAGAACAATGTAAAATTCTAGCAGAGCGTTTTTATAATGGATGTGCCATGTGTTCACTTTATTGAAATTCATCCTGCAAGGCTGGTAAATGGAGTGAATGGGGGGAAAATCAATAGCTAAGAAAGGTTAATAGCACTTGATTCTTCTAAATACTGTTTTTTCATATGTGTTCATTTACAAGAAATGCTAGTAACTGGAATGGATTTTCAACCTGTTGAGTGATATGTCTTTTAAAAACCTTGCATACATTTTAAGAGCTTGAGTAATAATCATTTTAATATTTGTCCCTTTTTCCATATGGAAACAACCTAAAAACATCCACCTCCTGGCCTAATTGAGTACTTGGCTATGCCAGGTGATTTTTAAGCAGTGGTTACTTCACTTATTTTATAGCTTCTTTAATTGCGTTAAGGGAATGCGCATACATTTTTGCTACTCGGCTACAGGATTCTGTGAATCACGCACACAGTGTGCTCCTGGGATTGGCTGGCTGCGAGAGGTGACAATGTGTGTTCTTAAGCTGCTTTGCACTTTCTTATAGCTGTACAGAATCCCTCTTCTATACAACAATGCTGTGCAAAGTTCATCTGTTCTTCTCTCTGGGGCATCTTTGTAGTGTTTCTGATGAACTGTTATTCCAGAAAACAGGCCACGTCACAAGAGTGCAAACCAGCAATGAGCTCTGATAAGTCAACAGGATGTCCAAGTCCGTTTATATTCAGCAGACACTATCAACTGCTTGAAAAATGATCTGACTATGCCTTCTTAGAGTTGGAAATAATAGGAGAGCTGGGGCAGGGGGCCGTGAGCGAACGTGTTCCTGCACGTGCCTGGCAAATTAACATGACCCTGCAGTCATCTCTGAGAGAGAAGCTTATAGTAACTTGCCAGCTTACTGATAGAGAGCCTGGAACTGCATCAATTAGACGATTTCTGGTCCAGAAGTGCTGACTTATATCTGTAATCCCTGCATTTTGGGAGGCCGAGGCGGGCAGGTCACTCGAGGCCAAGAGTTCGAGAGCAGCCTGGCTAACATGGTGAAACCTGTCTACTAAAAATACAAAAAAAAAAAATTTAGCCATGTTTGGTGGCATGGCCTATAGTACCAGCTATTCAGGAGGCTGAGTCATGAGAATAGTTTGAACCTGGGAGGCAGAGGTTGCAGTGAGCCGAGATCATGTGACTGCACTGCAGCCTAGGGTAACAGAAAAGACTTTGTCTCAAAAAAAATTTTTTAATAAAAAAAAATATTATTTCTGGGCTGCCATTGCTCAGTAATATCTTAGCAATGTTTTTGTTTTCATTAAAAGCATTTTCCGTACACCATGGTGATTCTCTGGGCTTGGGGAGCTTGTCTTTCTACAAATACAGGAGTGGCTTCTCAAATGTTATATGTGTTCATGCCTCATTGCCAGTGGGTTTAAGTTTTTAAACAATGACTATGAGGAACGCCTTTGAACTAGATTTTTGCAGTTTGATTTCTAAACATAGGACATCTGTTGTCAAACTTGGCAATGGCTAAAAAAAAAAATAAGATTTTCATGCTTCCCATAGTTATTTTAACTGAAGATTGAAATACAGAATTACTGCAAAAGGATATGTATTGTCATTAGTTGTCCCGTTTTGTGACATTCCTGGGAGCTAAGCTAAACAATAAAAGTCATTTTATATGGTAGTAAATCAGGGACCATATGGTATCCCATTGTAGGTCTGACTGAGCAGCTAAATTCCAGGAAATTAAAGGTTAATGTTAATGTAATTCTCACATTTGATCACTAGGGGATGAAATCCTAGATGTAAATGGAATACCAATAAAGGGCTTGACGTTTCAAGAAGCCATTCATACCTTTAAGGTAACAACATTCTTACTGATCTCCTTTATCCTGTTTTCCTTCCTTTATTTCCTTCTGGCTTGGGTTTAGTGAGACTTTTTTTTTAACCCTTTGAAAAGAAGACAATCCAAACATTTCAACCAACCTTTCCTCGTTGTTTTCTCAGCAAATCCGGAGTGGATTATTTGTCTTAACGGTACGCACAAAGTTGGTGAGTCCCAGCCTCACCCCCTGCTCGACACCCACACACATGAGCAGATCTGCCTCCCCGAACTTCAACACCAGTGCAGGAGCCTCAGCCGGAGGCTCTGATGAAAGCAGTTCTTCATCCCTGGGCCGGAAGACCCCTGGGCCCAAGGACAGGATCGTCATGGAAGTAACACTCAACAAAGGTGATCCCAGTGATTCCTTGCCTTCGTCGCATTTCTCGAATAACATATTGGAATCTGTTCTTAGCTTAATTTTTCCTCATTGTTCTATGAGTTATTCCTTTGGAACAATCTTCTATCAACAACAGATGGTCTTTACATGGACAAGTGGGGCCAAGTAGAGAGATGTTAGTTACTTGAGTCAAAGTGAAGGGAAGTTACCAGTAGCACAGAGCTCTCTAAGGTCTCTCTCCATGAATCACTGTGTGTCAGAGGCTAGTGTTTAAAAAAAATCACCGAGCTGGGCACAGTGGCTCTTACCTGTAACCCTAGCACTTTGGGAGGCCAGGGCAGGTGGATCACCTGAGGTCAGAAGTTCAAGACCAGCATGGCCAACATGGTGAAAGCTTGTCTCTACTAAAAATACAAAAAAATTAGCTGGGCATGGTGAGCGCCTATAATTCCAGCTACTCAGGAGGCTGAGGCAGGAGAATTGCTGGAACCCAGGAGGCAGAGATTGTGGTGAGCTGAGATCATGCCACTGTACTCCAGCCTGGGCAACAGGAGCGAAACTCTGTCTCAAAAAAATAAATAAATAAATCGCCAATGAGCTTAAGTCTAGGGCTAACATAAAAATTTAAAGAACAAAAGGTTATCGTTAAGTGTACAGTTAACACTAGTAACTAGAAGTCACACGGGATCACCAAATCACACTACTTTTCATCCTTGTTTCTTTTCCTCCCCACCTACTGTAGAAACATGACGGAAGATTAAACAACCAAGAGATTAGTTGTTAAAAAGAAAGGCAGAAGAAAGCTTGGGTTGGTGTACCCAGAATAAAAATGTTACTTATAGTCTGCCTATTTCTTTCTTCCTT